>NC_141758.1:21088033-21388033 GCF_982258835.1 Parasteatoda tepidariorum | reverse complement strand
TTGCGGGAGATTTTATTTTCATATTTAAAGTGGTAGTAAATATATACTATTTTTTCTTTTATAAATTTAATTTTTATATGATTTTGATCACCACTACTCTTACAAAAATTAACCTTATATATTAATATGCGTTACTATCATGGTTGTCAACTTAATTTTTTTCAAATACAACGTACTTGTTTGCTTAAAATTGAAGTTTTAATTCAATTTTAATACCACTGGGAAAAATGATAATGGAAGGGATTCAAAGTTGGCAGGTCTGCATAAATTATTAAATATATTTTTACCTATTTTAAGCTACATTACAAAACGACAGAGTCGTACGGGCATCAGTCACCATTTACCACACTGGGAGTCTTCGGTCGGTGGGCCCTGCACTCTACCTGCCTGGCTTTTCTAGCCCTAAAACTAGCATATTAAAGAATTATCCCAGAGATCGGGGCTATGCAGTAAATGCTGGGCTGAAAGCCTACATATATATCAAGACGGAAAAGAGTAAGAACTGGTAACAAATAAAATTCATTTTTTAGCTTTTTTTTCAAGAATAAAAAGAATCAATAACTACCAATTGTTTTTAACGGATACAATTTTTATAATGAATTGCTTCGTCGCCAGAAAAAAAATTAATCACAGTGAATTGTTCATTGTTAAGAATAGTTTAACTCCTCCCGAATATTATCTAATATTGAAATAGTTCTCCTACCAGTATTTTCTCTTTTCCGTCTCGCTTTCAGGCCTGGGTAAATGGTGACTGATGCACGTTAAATCTGTCGAGTAACTAACACCCGTATTCACCACGCCGAGTTAAATTCAAGAGTAACTCGGGGATCGGAATATCCACGGTTCAGAGTTACTCTCGGATTAACCCTCGCTTTTTATTCTCCAACCGCTTTCAACAGAGGATTTCACAACTCGAGTTTAACTCTTGCAGGAAATATAACGAGGCCTTTGATTGGGCAAGGTAAAACCATGTGACTTTGTATATAATATAAACACGTGCTGTTATATAATATAAACATGTTATTTGCTGGTTTCCAAATGCATAAAATCTTACAGCAGTTAAAACTTTTTCCGTTGGAGTTAAGGCATTGTTCCGATCTGTATCAGATTCCAACTTACTGCCAATTTTGGAGATAAGTTCTTCAATCGTCGGTTTTAAGAAACGATATCTTTCAAAAAAGTCTATTTCATCTAACTCTTCTAGGTCATTATTTCTGATAGTTGGGACATATCTTTCCTTTCTTTCAACAGTTTCAAGAAATTCAAGCTCAAACGCAGCGATAGAATCCTCCATCTTTTTTGTTTACAAGCTCCTCGTGAATAGGTTACCCTCCGATAACTCGGCAAAAACGGAGGGTTACCCGGAGAGTCAGAACTGTCGATGAAATCTGCGAGTTTGGCGAAATTTCGGCTGGAGAATAAAGTTTCGCACTAAACTCGTGATTTTACTCTTACCCATAGATTACCCGGAGGTAATCCGTGTTGGTGAATACGGGTGTAAGTCATCCATGTTCCCATAACAAATTAGTACCTCTGAAGGTACTGATCCGGGAGTTTTCTGGATTGGTACGGAGTTGAACAATAGTAATCGTAAACCCAACATTGGGTCGGCTGTTCAACGACGGATATAAAAATAATAATAGTAGATAAATAAATATGCTAGTTATTTTTTGCAGGCTGTATTTTTGATTATGAATCCATACACAAAAACATACTTTTTCTAAATAAATATAACTTTTTCCCCATGTTTTCCTTGTGGAGGGGAGAGGAACCGCAGTTTAGAAAATATGATCCTAAAACTTATGGTCAGAAGACTTAGTCAACAGTTTGTTTTCGTGTCTTATTGCACGCGGAAATTTTTTTAATTAATTTTCGAAGAAACATAATTTGAGTGCTGTAGATGTGTGTAAAGGATTTCAGAATGCTGATGCTGAAGTAGCAATGATTCGGATATCTCTTACAAGGGAGACTAGGGAAGTGTGACTCGCTAATTTTGAAATAAACTAGTGGGATGTATGCCTTATGAGGAATAATTTAAGAGGGCAACATTCGTTTCGGCCCATAGAAGGTCCTGTGAGAGATAAAAAATAATTCAATATATAGAAAAATCGGTATTTTATTACTTCAATGCAGACTATTAGTTATTGTAACTGTACTGAAAGAAAACACAAATAATTAAGATCAAAAGGATAAAACTTCTTTGAAAAAAACGCGCTAAGAAGCAGCAGAAATTTCAGAAAAAAGTATCAATACAAAACAAATGAAATAAAATAAAAATATGACCACCGAAGCAAACGGACCTATTCTTGACCTGTGACTGTGAGTTTTTAATTTTCTGATGATTTTTATTGATTTTCTTTTCGTAATTTGCTTATTCTTTTGAATGTATCTTGTTTTTCCTGGACCTCTATACAAAACCATTGGGGTACTGAGGGAGATATTTTAAGCTTTTGCTTCTCCCTCAAATAGAAATGGTTTTGTTTTTAATGGCTACCGGGGCCGGTACCCCCTGAAGACGTCGGCTTCGGTGGTCATATTTTTATTTTATTTCATTTGTTTTGTATTATTGTAACTGTCTCATACTCCAATTGATTTATAATTAATTGGTTAATTAGTTAAGTTGCTAATTAATACATTAAATATCAAATTAATGAATTAATTTTTAATTAATTATTAATTAATTGTCAATTAATTCATTATTAATAAATTGATTTGCAATTACATACTCCAATTAATTTGGAAAATTTTTTGAAAAAAAAAAAATTAAAAAATATGATATCATTTTTTTTTTAAATTAACCTAACAGGTTTTTCTGAAAAACTACAGCAATATAACGCTTCAAAATTGATTTTGACAATAAATATGCATTGTATAGTACGTGTAAGTACCACAAAATTAATTGGAGTATGAGATAATTACAATAACTAAGAGTCTGCATTAAAGTAATAAAATACCGATTTTTCTACATATTGAATTATTTTTTATCTCTCACAGGACCTTCTAAGGGCCGAAACGAACATTGCCCCCTAAAATTATTTCTCATAAGGCATACGTCCCACTCGTTTTTTTCAAAATTTACGAGTCACACTTCCCTAGTTTCCCTTGTTAGTTTAATTACCTTTGAACTGCTCTAAGTAGTTTATCTTCAAGGAAATTCCACTTTAATTAAAACATATCTTTACTTTAAAAAACTAAAGTAACTTTGTCAAACAATCGAACGGTTGGCTGCTTAAACATTTTTCGAAACTCGATGATTATCCCATGTTTTGAAAAAGTTACCTGGTAAAACTGATTCTATGAAATGAAATAAAATAGCATCACTGCATATTTTTCGTTCGTCACATCCAATGATTCCAGGGCTCTAAATTGAGCTTTTGAATTCCCATATAATTCAGCTACAGATTTTATTCACACCTTCCTTTTTTAACACTTAACTCAAAATTTCTCCAAGATAATATTCAATTTAAAATTCATCATTTCTGAATCTCAATATTAAAAACTCAATCACTTTTTCATAGTTTTGTTTCGAGGGAGGAAAAGTTTCGGTCAACTTATAGGCGGAGAAACATGGTTTCATGCATCTTATCTTTATGCCCTTCATCTTATCATCATTCTTATCTCTCTTATCCAGCATATCATCGGTATGAATATTTGAAAACTGGAACCAAAATCTAGTACAATCTTTAAAATCACCATCTTTATTTTTCAATTCTATTTATGATTACAGTACCTGTCATTTAGTATAATTGGAATGATTTATGATTTTAAAAACTCAACCGCCTTCTCGTAATTTTTTTTCGAGGTAAAAAAATTTTTCGGCCAACTTATAGGCGGAGAAATTTGGTTTCATACACTGGAGCAAATATTCAAACTCATCTTCACTATCCAGCGCAACATCGGTATGAGTTTTCGAAAATTGGGACCAAAATCCAATCCTATCTTTAAAATCGCCATTGTGTAGATCCGATCATTAAATCAAAAGTTATTCAGGGTGGTCCGTTTTTTGTTTTGCTCTCTATACATATGAATACTTCAAATTAAACATATTTTTCAAAATTTAAGTACGACTTCGAAACAATTTCTACTCCGTGCTTAGTCAAAATATATCAAGTATGAAGAGGTTAGAGGGGACTTCGTAATCCTATACTTCGGTTTTGACCCTTTATATACCTAATTAAATCATTTATATCTCGGGGTGAACAAAATTCCTGCAATTCCAATTCATTAAACTATTAATACCTTACGTCAGTCCATTGGCAAAATATTTTCTGAAACTACGCAAATTCCGTAGCAGGGCTGGGCATACTTTTTATTGGAAGGTGCTTTAGCCTAACCATTTAAATGCTAATGCTTCATTTTTGGAGCACGTCTCTTTTTCACAACACGTCCTATTTATCTTTCGTCTGGTTGCTCAAATCTTTCATTCTCAGCACATAAAATTGGAACAACTTAATTCCTGTCAATTAACATATATTAATTATATATCATGCGATATATATCATTTCTAAAATCAAACAGTTGTTGCATTTTTAGTAAAATTAGTTGCTAATTAAAGACTATTTCCATTTTATTTATATACCAACTAGCTACCACGTTTTTCATAAAGGCACTTTTTCAATCAGTGTAAAATAAAAGTCCGGCAGATAAACGGTTAAGACTGTTTTTCCGTCGTAATATGAAAGGACGCTCTTTTTTGCGAATAATATGCTAGTTTAATAACTGCTGTGAGTTTGCAACTGTTACTCATGACTGTTAGGACAAGTTTAACCTATCTAAAACCAGCGCTCTTTTCCGCGAATTTTGAAAATGGTGCAAAACGTCAATATGGAGAAAAGCCACAGTTTTGTGAAAATGAGAAGCGTTTGTAGTCTAATTTTTTAATATTTAAAATCTTACTCATGACCTGCTCTTATAAAATTTTGAAAAAACTGAGAATTAGGTAGTGATTTAGATAATTTTCGTCTTGGTGGAAAAATGTCGCCAAATTGGCAATTTTTACAAAAGTTTTATAACTTCTAAAATATTTAAGTTGTTTGTACGTTCCAAAGTCCTGGTAATTCTTCATGGCAAGATTATACATATAGTTTAAAACCATCAGATTGCTTCGAGTGAAAGGCACTTAAACTATGGCTTTGTTATTTTCTTTGGTGGCAGAGCTTTGAAAAAACACTGTTACACAAAGTGCATTAAATGTGGTAAAACAATTTCCTTAAAAGGATCAAGCAATTATAGTCCAGATATTGTATTAAACTAAAATGCTGAAAAAATCTTATTTTACAAATATTCAATGTTGTCTTCTATTTTGTACAGGTTGAAAATAAGTGTCCAGAATGGCTTCCACACAAACGATACCTCAAAGGCTACGGAATGTTCTTCAAGATGTGGCCACCCCTTTTCAGCAAGTCCTACCCAACGTTTGTTGGTAAGTTTTGTTGTGATGATTCCTTAAAAAAAAAAAAGAGACATTTTATCTTCCGGTTAGAACTAGTTTTTACCAATACAGTGTAACAAGCAGCGTATGTTCAGTTACTTAATCTAATATAAAAGCGGAGCTGCCAAAATCCTACACATTTTGTAAAATATTTTATGAAGAGTTGCTAAATTCGATTGTTCTAGCTCTCCACATTATTAGCAGTGATAGAATACCATCGGTAACTGAAAATGCACTAAGCGGTATAAACTCTTTTTTGATTTATTTAGTCTATTTAATTCTAAAATAGAAACTACCACCATGATTTATATTGTACATGATTCATTTTTAAAACCAAACATTATTTGATAACTAAAGTGAAAGAAATTGAAAAACTTGTAAATTTTACTCTCTTGCAAGTGATTTTGCATTTTATGTATCCCAGATTTTAAAATATTTGTCAGAAAATAATTAAGTAAGCAAAAGTTTTTGAATTTTTGCTTAATCACTTAAGGATTGTACTGCTTGCAATTTAATTAATTCTCTTGATTGCTTAAATATTGTGATGCTCAAAATCTTTGTAAAAAAAAAACGTTACGGCGGAAGTTTGGCTACCATTTTAAATATGTGGAAAAATCTCCGGAAAAAAAACTGGAGAACTTGGTAGGTCTGTTTTAAAGAATGGTAGATAATTAAAAACTAAAGCGTTCAGAATTCTTGAAAAATTTGTCAAAATTTTAAAAATCTCACAATGAGACAGCTGTAAGAAAGATTTCTACATGAATTTTTGAGTCATATTCGTGTCGTTGTGTGAAAAATAACTTTAAATCCAATTTACGAAATAAAGAATAACAAATTAAAATATAACAGTAATAATTTAGCTACCACTAAAAGATATTTTCCTAAAAATCGAAATAAAGTGTCAGTTCCTGAAAGTCGCCACACTCAGATACCTCTATACCCATAAACTAGACCGAAAGCTTTGCAACGGAGCATGTACGGTAACAGACTGCAAAAATCATAATTGATGTTCGTGAACGCTAGTATCTTCTTAGGTAGAGTAGACACTCTTTGATTTAATTCTTGATCAAAGCTCAGCGCTTAGTTGGTTAAGAGGTTACATGGGTTTAACCATTACTTCACACGGTTTCTTATAAGTAGTCTACGCAGATTTTTCAAAAAGCGATCCGCTTGTGCGCAGGAACCCAATTTCTATTTTGAAAGTAATTGAGAGAAATTTATCATATATATTTGAGAATTGAATCTGTAGTGGTTGACAAGTAAATAAAACAAACCAATTATATTCATAAATTAGACAAATTTTTAGACATATATTTGGTACCACTTTCTAATTTTTAATAGATTTCATATTAAATGGTTCTTTAAATAACTGGTTTACCCTCATAGTGGTCTGATCCGACTACCTACAAAAAACAGTGTGGAGGCTTTCAGTTATAGAAGGAGCTGGTTTAACACAGCATAAAAAGCATATTTTATTTAAAATTTTTAATATAAAATAAGGCTGTTTACCTATCCGGAAAAAAATTAAATGGTTTAAAATTTCTTTTACTTGCACCCTTTATCAGTGGAATTAAACTATTTATCGTTACTCAGATTAATTTACTGTCATAAAATTCATATTCAGTTGATAAGAATACACGTATGAATTTTTTTCGAGAATCGTGTATTTCTTTATTTTTCACTTAATATGCTTTGAAAAGTCTTAACTCTTTCTTCCTACTACGCTTTACGTATGAGAGGAGTGGAGAAACTTACTATACTCTTCCCTGAATTATAAAAAAACCTGATTAGAAATATATTATTCAATTGCAAAAAAAGTATAGTGTGCTAAGAGAAATCGATTTTAGATATGAAATCAGCGACGCAAAAATCTCATGAAACTTTTCCCCTGTGTTATCTAACTTATTCTGCCAGTTAAAGTTATTAATGCATAAATGATCGATATTCGATTTGTTATTTTTACCATTTTTAAAATCGGTCATAATACCCATATCTACAAATTCTTACGCTGGTCAAAAAGTTTTTTCTTTCTTCGAATGGTAGAGAATTGCCGTTTAAACACGTTGAATGCCCCGCTAATTTTACATGGCTTTCCCGTCTAGCCAAACGGTAACTAACCACAATCTAAATTTACAAATATTAGATTTCTCAAATTTTTTTAAAAGGTTTAGTATGTGACTTCTTCATCTATCTACATACCCTCCAACTGTTACGGAATTTCCGTAGTTTCAGAAATCAACTTTTCAGACGGTAGCAAAATTAATGTCTTAATGTTTAAAAAAAATTAATTTTAGCGTAACTTATCCACTATTACTTATAAAAGTGCAGGCCATATGGCTAGATTCTTAAGTTCTGATAAAAGTTTTATGAGAGATCCATTTGCTTTAAAAATTTCTACTTTGGTTCGCTACCACTAGAAAGAATTATTTTCAAAATCCTCATAAGTTGGAGGGTATGTCTATCTATATTGCCCTTGGGCGACTAAGACTTTAACGTTAGGCATAAGATATATGAAAAAAGTGGTGAATTACATTAGCCTTTGAATTGTTCACAAATAGTGGTGAATAAAAATCTACTAAATTGAATTTATTAAACCAAGAATCACAATTAATGAACTACCACTTGAAAATATTTATTCGCTTTCCATCTCTGTGCATTAAAATAAAACTATTTTTCTGTGTTCTATATTGCATTAATTTCTTCAAACCATTCTAGTAATGATAATAATATTAAAAATAACACATTTACTTGAATTATGTGTTTCTAATAATCTTGGCCTCGCCGATCACCGGTGACACCCACGGCGCTACGAACAAACTCAGTGCCGGTCACCCCCATAGCATTCAAGGCGGTAATGGACATTGTAAATTTACATTTCATTGAGGTTTGGCTTACATATGAACACACTTATAGTAGGACTGCCGCACTCGACTAAAAATGTTTAAAAAAAAAAGTGTCTAATAAAATTCAAAGTCTTATTAAAGATATTAACCCCTTGACATACGAAGACGTCGGGGATACGTCATTTGTTTCTTATGTCAAAACAATAATTGACGTGCCTCAGACGTCTTCAACGCAGAGATGCCAACTTGCTCCGGACAGCAAATAAATATATTTTAAAGTGGTAGTTTATCAATTGTGATTCTAGGTTTAATAAATTCAATTTAGTATATTTTTATCCACTACTATTTCTAAATAATTCGTAGACATATGTAATTCACCACTTGAGAGTAATTCAGAGATACCATAGCTGCCAACTCTTCAGGTTTTACCGGAAGATTTAATTTTCATACTTAAAGTGCTAGCGAAATTCAGGTTATTTCACTAAAATTTTTGAATTACAATAATACTTTTAAATCAGTTTGACCTAGACTACATATAAATAATTAAAACAATTATATAAAAGCATTTTATTCCTTACAATAGCGAATTTCAACCTGATTAAAATATAAATATATTTTTGAGGAAGATAGTTTTTCGGTAATTGTTTTACTAACACTTGGAAAATCCATTCTCGAAAAGAGTGAATGTTGGTAGGTGTGAGATACCAATTTGCTCCGAAGAGCGTCTAAATATTTTCAAATGGTAGGTTTTTAATGTGTGATTCTTGGTTTAATAAATTCGATTTATGAGGTTCTTATGAATTACTATTTCTGAATAATTCAAAGGCTTATAAAATTCTCCACTTTATTTCAGTTATGTCTTGCTAAACCTTTGAAAATTAGCCGAATATCTGCGAATTTTAATTTGTAGTTATCTACCGTTTTTTAAATTATTTTATCGTATCCGGAGCTGTTGGCATCTCTGGTAGTTATTTCATGCTATATCTCTTAAAAAGCAAGCAAAAATAGTCAAATATTTTCAAAATTTAGTTTTTAGTTATTTACCGTTTTTTAAAAATTATTTTGGGATTATCCAGAGCAGCTGTCTTCTCTGTCAATATTCCGTTGCGAGTTGTAGTTTACAGTGCAATCAAAGATATCAAGAATTAATCTGTCATAGGGTTAAAATTAGCAACCTTTGTTAGCATAGGTAACTTCAGTTATTTGTTGAAAGTGATTTAAAATACTCATCTCATATGTGGTGGTTATCCTAGCATCAGCCCCGCCAGAGGCTCTAACTAATTCATCTGAGTGGGAATAAATAATAAATCGCCGAAGCGCAAATGAATGGTACAAGTTGGGGTTCAGTGACATTTACTGAGTGAAAATTAAAATTAAGTAGCGAGATTAAACAAACAAATTTAAAAGAGAGAAGAGGTTTTTGTGGCAGACTGCCTCGCCTCCCTTCGAGGTGATTTAAAATACTGTTTTTGTTTTAAATATGGATAATTTGAAATGTGAATTGTAGTGTTAGTTGCGATTGACTAATGCAGGATATAATAACTAAATTAAATTTTTATCTCTTTTTAAATTTATTGACTACTGGTATATAACATATTTCAAATTTTTTTTAAATGCACTAATAAATAAAATTATTTCAAATCACATTTATTCAAATAAAAATAAAGTATAAATATATTAATTTTGTAATCGCATTAAACACTGAAATTTAATCACCCGAAAAATTCAGAAGAGTTGGCCGAATAGGGGAACTCTGTTTAATTAAAATTTACATATTCAGACGTGCCAACTTTTAATCCCTTCCATTATCATTTTTCCCAGTGGTATTGAAATGGAATTAAAACTTCAATTTTGAACAAACAAATACGTTGTATTTGAGAAACCTTAAGTTGACAACCATGATAGTAACGCATATTAATATATGTGCTTCATTTTTGTAAGAATAGTGGTGATCAAAATCATCTAAAAATTAAGTTTATAAAAGAAAAAATAGTATATATTTACTACCACTTTAAATATGAAAATAAAATCTCCCGCAAAATGCGGGAGAGTTGGCAGGTATGCATATTATTTAGCGACATTATTTAAGGTTACTTTTTTGCATGAAATTCTCTAGATATCATCAGTATAAACTTTTCAATTCAAGCAAAATACTTTTTCTTGTGGTATTGAACTAAAGTGGAAATTATTTAACCAAGCAGAAATTTTACTACACTTAATTCGAAAAACTTGTAACAAGCTGATATCTTAAATTGTTTACATGCAACGGTGTTCACTATTCTTAATTTATTGAAATATTTATGTTTGCCTTTTTCCACCATTGGGAAAAATATTCCCTGAAACGATGTTAGTAAGATAAAATATCGAAGGTTGCCAATGGAAGACTAAAATTAGCACTTTTTAAGGGCATATGGCATTTAGGATACAGTAGATAATTGACACATAAAACTATTTATATGAATTATATGATATGTAAATTATAGTGGTATATATCATTGAATAAATAAAGAGATAATAATTAAAACAAAGGGAATTGAGTTTCTACCACTTTTTACATAAACAGTCGCCTGTGGCATCGCAGTATATGCATACCTGCCAACTTTTAATCCCTTCCATTATTATTTTTCCCAGTGGTATTAAAATGGAATTAAAACTTCAATTTTAAGCAAACAAATATGTTGTATTTGAGAAAACTTAAGTTGACAACCATGATAGTAACTCATTTTAGTATATGTGCTTAATTTTTGTAAGAATAGTGGTGATCAAAAACATTTAAAAATTAAGTTTCTAAAAGAAAAAATAGTATATAATTACTACCACTTTAAATATGGAAATAAAATCTTCCGGAAAATCCGGAAGAGTTGGCAGGTATGCAATATGTGACAGAAAAGTTATATATTAGGAAAAAAAAAAGTCGTATGTGTTACAACTTTTTTCTTAAAATTTAATTTATTATATATAAATATTGTATTGAATATCTTGTTGCCGAGTAGCGAGATGATTGCATTAAATGACGTAGCAGCCAGTGGCAGCTATGGTTATTTAAATTGGTAGTTCTGATGGCCGCTTTATAAGAGCATGCCTGCTAACTTTCAGTCCTTTCGAGGATGATTTTCCCCAGTGGTAGTTAACTAGAATTCAAATTAAAATTTTGGGTAAAAACATTCGCCCGCGGGCCTTGAAAATTTTAAAAAGTGGTTCCTCGAATAAAACAAATGTCGTTGTTCTAATTTCTATGTAACCACCACTAAAAATTGTTTCCCAAAAAAAGTATGTAGGCATGAAAATTCCACGGTGCTGTTCCACTTAATGATAAAGTGGTATGTGAAAATTAGAAATATATTTTAACGTTAACTTAAATTTACTACCACTACTAAAATTTTTCAAGGACCGCGGAAACCCGGAGAGATCACCATTTACATTAGAGATGGGCATCTGATGCCTTGCGATCCTTTTCTTATCCATCTTGAAAATAAAAGAGAAAAATTTACATGAAAACAGTTAAAGTTGCGACCCTTTTCTTATCCATCTTGAAAATAAAAGAGAAAAATTTACATGAAAGCAGTTAAAGTAGCGACCCTTTTCTTATCCATCTTAAAAATAAAAGAGAAAAATTTACATGAAAACAGGTAAAGTTGCGACCTTTTTCTTATCCATCTTGAAAATAAAAGAGAAAAATATACATGAAAACAGTTAAAGTTACAGGGCGCAAAATGGAGTGCATAGCTGCCAATTCTTCCGGTTTTCCCGGAAGATTTTATTTTTATATTTAAAGTGCTAGCGAAATTCATGTTATTTGACTAAACTTTTTGAATTATAATAATAATTTTAAATTAGTTTGACCACCACTATATGTAAATAATTATAACAAATATATAAAAGCATATTAGTTTTTACAATAGCGAATTTCAACCTGATTAAAATATAAATATATTTTTGAGGAAGATAGTTTTTCGGTAATTGTTTTACTACCACTTGGAAAATCCATTCTCGAAAAGAGTGAATGGCGCTCTGTCAAATTATTGGGAAACGTCGGAAATTTTGATTGAGTAAAAAAGGTAAGTGAAATACAAGTGAAAAAGCATTACAAAGAATAAAATACACTAAAGAATGGATAGCATTTATGCACAGATGAAAAATATATACAATTAGCAATAAAAATTGATGAGTTAACAATATTCCGATTGCAATTTTTTTAGACCACTTTACCTAGTTTAGAAATCCAATGGGAAGTGATATTTTGTTAGTGACCAATAAGGTGAAAAATTCGTAAAGTTCTCTGACAGTATTGCCCTCAACGAAAAGGAATTCCATTCCAACGGAGAGAAATTATGGGAATTATTTTCTTTAGGTACCCGTGATTGTAAATTAAAAATACATAGTTGAGTACTAAAAATAATTTGATAGTCTTCTTTCTTTTGGGACAGGGGGTGGATCAAGTGGTAACTAAAAAGGAAAATATTAATTCAGATTAAACAAAACCAAGCTTCTACAAGGCTTGAATAAGATATATCAAACACTTCTATACTAGTTCTATGCAAACAATCTTTCTTTTAGCAGTTAATGACTTCGAAGATTTTACACCGGAAAAAACTGTAGGCATAATTTAAAAGATCATGTTTAAGTTTCTATAATTGTTAACCATGAAAATTTTGCATATGACCGAATTGAGCGTAAGGACTTATCTTTAATTTAAATACTACTATAATTAAAAAAAAAGCATTCTTATTGTAAATATTGCAATCCTATAAAAGTATTTCAAAATTGCTGGTATTGAAGTAAGAAAAAGTTATTTATTTTACAATTTCCATTCTATTGGCTATCATGTCATTTGAATACGGGCTCTCCAAAACTTTTTCACAGTACATATCAATTCCCTCTAAACAGGGTATTCGTCGAGATGAGCCACAGTCATGTTCTGTCCAGTATCGCAAAAACTACGCTGAGGTGAGTCAACGATGCAAATAGGCTCGAAGACAGCCATGTCTGGTCGAATGTCTAAAATTTGATACGGCAAAAGTACGAGATGAGTCTCTTCACAGAGAAAGCACATCTTCCGGCAGGAAATTAAGGCTGCATCGCCAAACGATTGTTTGAATATTCTTTTAATCTCTAATTTGGCAGAGTGAAATGACAATGGTCTTCTTTCCTTTTCAAGGATACCAGTAAAAAAATCTGCAATTTTCCCCTAGAAAACAAACTTCATTTTCTGTACACCTCCTATAACTGAAAGCCTCCACACCGTTTCTTAAAGAATGTCCTGTCAGACCATCATGAGGGTAAACTTATTACCGATTTAATCTTATTTATTCAGTGTCCCTAGTCCGAAGGACTATCTACATCTCCACCGAAAATTTAATTATCATAAGGGAGGAAAGAGGGATTAGAAGTTAACGCAAGCGTGAGATATAAAAATGAAACATTGCTTAATCGAAAAATAATAGGCGAAGAAAACCGCAGTCTGGGTTAAATACAATAATACAAATACTGAAAGGTAAACTTATTTACTGATATAAACTATGTCTTACGGTGTTCCTAGCCCGTATGGCTATCTACACCTTCATCTAAAATTGAATGTAGAATAAGGGAGGAAAGGTGTTAGAGAGGTTACGCAAGCGTATACCTGTTGAATAGAGCAATGATTAAACAATGGGTTGAGCGTAATAGAACGCTGTCTAAGTTAGCTAAAATACACGATAAACAGGGTAATAAAATAAACACTGGTTAAGAATACAAGAATATATACATCGGGAAACAAGCGTGCGAGAGTATATAAAAGGCCCTTTTAAGGGCCAAGAAAAGATTCTCGATTATCAAGTGATAAAGGTAAAAGTCAATGAATTAGCATAAAATAATCGAGTCTGGGTTAAATATATACACGAGAAAAACGATATGATGAATTTAAACTTTGGTAAAAGTAAATATATATATACAACGGGAAGCGACGAACGGAAAGTAAACTTATTTTCTGCGGAACCATTTAATACAAAATGTAGTAAAATTAAGAAAGTGGTAACAATATATCCCTAAAAATTTTTTTAAATTAAGAATATAAATGGTTTGCTTATTTTCTTGTCAACCACCACAAATTCGATTCTCAAATATATATCTCAAATTTCCTCTAATTACATGGAAAAAACCAGATCCATGAGAATGAGAGATCTAAGACGAGAGTTAAAAATCAACAAAATAGATGAGCATATAGCTGAACTATGTGCAAGTTTCTTCAGAGATGCACTCTCTTGTCATACGTGCAATTACTTTAAAAATTTTGATTTTGAGCTCATCAAAGACAACATAAAATATAGCCCGACAACCGCCTTTTTCCTATCCGACGGAGTTTTGTCCCGTAAATTTTGTAAATAGCTGTAAATACTTGTAAATAATTTTGCGCATTTATTATGTATTTCTCCTTTTCCCTGGGGCTATGTGGCTACTGTGCACCTGAGAAGCTCGGGGGTAATACCTCGAAGGGAGGCGAGGCAGTCTGCCACAAAACCTCTTCTCTCTCTCAAACTTGTTTGTTCAATCTCACTACTTCATATTAATTTTCTCTCAGTAAAAGATACTGGACCCCAACTTTCACCTTTCAGTTGCGCTTCGGCGATTTATTATTTATTTCCACTCAGATGAATTAGTTGGAGCCCCTAGCGGGGCTGATGCTAAGATAACCAACACATATGAGTATGAGTACATGGAAAAAAGAATTTGGATTCATCCGCTCAACTGGTTCACTTTTTAAATAGTCCGCGCAAAAAACCAGGAGTAGACTTAACACAAAAATTCTTTAACTCTTGGTTACTGGCAAGGTCCTGTAAAGCAAGGTGGAATCCGAGAGAATAACCTCTTCTTCGCAAAGGACAACAATGGGTTTAGAAAAAAAAAGCAACAATACCCCAAAACTTTGTTTCGCTACATTAGTACATCAAGTCCTAGTTATGGTGGTGCTCTCGTTTTTAAGAGGCATTGTTTCTTCTCAGATTTATGCTCTGTCAAAAGTTCGGATCAGAGTATTTTTTTTTTTTGCTCTGAAAAATCGTGGTTAAACATCAGCATCCTAATAGTTTCTTTACTGAATATTAAAGTATTCTATTCAATCAAGTTCTGTGAACCAGCACTTTCCTAACGCTTTTAGAAGATTTAGCCGTTCAAACTTTAAAAAAAAATCTGTATCTTTTTTAGCTTATCTTAAAACAACATCACCACTTAAAAAAACTAACTATACCATCTTGTAGGTAAATGCATCAACTAACACGTGAAAAAAAATACTCAATGCGACCTCGTGCCATTTGCATTAGATAAAAATTGCAATAGGGGACACTCAAATGCTGTATTAGAAATCACATTCCTTCTCTTTTTTGAGACACTAATGAAGGATCACCTCCCTTCAAAATAAGATAATAAACTCAGCCCCTTCAAAATAAACTCAGTGGCGCGACATCCCATAGAGGGCGAGGGCCAACTGTGCCCATCTCAGTTTTCTTGACCTTGGGCTCTGAGGTGTAGGAGCAGATGTTCCGGTGTTTAGTTGTCAAGCATGCTTGGTACACATTTATCGACCCAGTGAAGGGATGAAAAGCTGGCTCAGCCCTGCCCGGCCCGCTGATCGAACACAGGACCTGTGTCACGGGAGCGCGACGCGCTATCGCTCAGCCACCGGGAGTCTCAAATTAGGATAAAATAAAGAAATTTTGCGATAACTTCATCTGTAATTAAAATTTATAATTATCGAAGGAAAAACATTGATGCGTTCAGTTACTCATACATTTAATAACCAGGTCATTGTTATTGTTGGCAATCATTTCTCCAAGATACCACAGGTTATTAACTGCATAGTCCTGGACCGATCAGTCATGGGCCGTAAAAATTTCGAAACGTATATGAACTCCACTGACGTCAAAGTGTGAAAGGATATAAACACCATTCAAGTAAATCTCAGACATCTATCAGCTAAATTAAGGCCATGGTGGCTAAAGGAATAAAACCTTCGCCTTCCAATGAGGTGAACCACTTTCAAATCCCAGCGATGGCTGGTTGATACGAATTCTTCACCTGGCTCGTACCGACCACAGTGCTGACATCAAATATCCTCAGTGGTAGACGAATCATGGAAAAGAACCCCTTTGCCTTTAGGCTAGCTATGGGAGGTTTTCGTGATTTTCCTCTTAAAGTAACTTAAATGCGGGGAAGGAATGCTCTTAAAGGAACGTAAATGCGGGGATTCCATAAAAAAGTCTTTCGTTAAGCAAATTTCTCCAAATACTTAGTCCAAGAGGCTCCATTGTCTTCTGGAGTGGGTTCAGAACTACAAGACTGCGAAGTTGAGCATTCGTAATTGTAACCCCCTCCCCCCAAAAAAGAATCAACTGTTGAAAGACGGTTATAAAATCAACTAAATTACACGAAGAAATGAGAAAATATTAAGAGATAGATAACAGAATTTTTGTTTTACTGTTCATTCCTAACAACACTTCGGACTAATACATTGCTTAGAAACTATGCTTTTCTATCAGAATTTTTGTGGCATAAACCGTCAGTGTTTCTTCTTCCATAATTATATTCTTTAATTACAGATAGAGTTCCTATAAATTTTCTTAATTTGAGCTCATTTTTAAGTGAAAGATCTATAATTTTACTGTACTGTCTCAAATTTGGTAATTTTTTTTCTCATGAAAATGGGCCTATGTCTCATCGATTTTTCTTTCCCTCGTTGTTAGTAGATGCATATGCCTACAAGATGGTATAGTTAGTTTCCTCGAGAAGCGATGCTGTTTTGAGATAAGCTTAATAAAAATGAGCAGGTTTTCCATTTTTTGAAAGTTCTGTTTCTTACTACTTTAAACTCAAAAAAGACCTGTCATTTACCTTCATATACAACATTTATTCATGCTGTTAACACGCTGAATGCCATGGGGGGTCACCGGTGACCGGCGAAGCCAAGATTATTAAAAACAAATTAAAATTTTTTAATTATTTTTTTGCATTATTATGGTTACTAAAATGGTTTAGCAATAGTTAATGCAATATAGAACACACAAAAGTAGTTTTATTTATGTACACAGAGATGCCAACTTGCTCCGGACAGCGAATAAATATTTTCAATTGGTAATTTATTAATTGTGGTTCTTGGTGTAATAAATTTAATTTAGTAGATTTTTATCCGCCACTATCTCTAAACAATTCGTAGGTTTATATTATTCACCACTTATTACAGTTATGTAATGCTAAAACTTTTAAAAACTAGAAAAATCTGTTTAATATTTGAAAATTTAGTAGGTAGTTATTTACCGTTCGGCCAGACGATAAGTCATGTAAAATTAGCGTGTCATTCAACGTGTTAATATATAGATTGAACTCTCTTTCTGCAAAGTACAGAGATGCCAACTTGCTCCGGACAGCAAATATATATTTTAAAGTGGAAGTTTATGAATTGTGATTCTTGGTTTAATAAATTCAATTTAGAATATTTTTATCCACCACTATTTCTAAATAATACGTAGGTTTATATAATTCACCACTTTACAGTACTTATGTCATGCTATACCTTTTAAAAAACAAGCAAGCAAGCAAAATTAGTCAAATATTTGCAAAATTTACTAGTAGTTATTTACCACTATTTTAATTATTTTGGCGTGTCCGGAGCAGTTGGCATCTCTGTAAGTATATTTATGAAACACTTGTGTTACCACTTTTTTTTTCGAATGTTTAAAATTATGCATCCCATTGGATTGAAATATTTTGCGTTTGAAAAGAAAATGTTATTTTGAAAAAACGTTAATCGAATACTCTCCTCAAATAAAACTCTTGTCTAATGAACATTTATCTGAGTAACTAATAAAGTGGTGTATATGTAGAGATGTCACAGGCGATTATAAATGTAAAAAATGGGTAGAAACTCAATTCACTTTTATTTATTTAAAATCTCTTTAACTATTCAATCGTAACTACTATTTACATTTCATTATTTTGCATAACATTTCGAACTATTCACCTTTAAAACATAAACATTTTTTGCATTCTCTTTCAATAAACTGGAATAATCTTGATAAAAAAAAGTTTACTAATTTTTTTTTAAACATCATTTTGAATTTTATTACTCAGCATTTTTAGTCAACAGTGGTAAATAAAACAACTGTGTATATAAAACAAGCATATGAACAAAATGGTAGTATTATTTATTTATACTAGTTTTTTCCCCATGTTATTTAGCTGTTCAAAAAACACATTGTATTTTGTGACTCAGATTTAATTATAAATTAAATACAACTAATATATTTAATAGAGTGGAACTACCTTTTTTTAATAAAATGAAATCTTAGATTGAAAATAACAACTCCAATTGTTGTTCCAAGCGATCGATACGGAAAATATTTTAAAATATCAGTATAATTACTTCCCAAACATTAATTACTTTTTAAAACAATTCAACCAACCTTTTAAATATGGATGCCAAATACTACGCTTTTTGTAAAATATTTTATAGAGTAGTAGCCATTTAAAAACTAAAGCTTTCAGAATGTTTGGTAATTTTGAGAACATTTTAAGGACTTTACCATGAAATAAATGAAAAAAAAATGGTGTTGAATAGGAGCGTTTAAATTATTTATATGTAGAGCTAAAGAGAATAAGTTTAAATGAGTAAAATGAATAATAGATTAAACATTAACTTAGTTACCACTCGTATAATTTTCTACAAAAGCGTACAAAATGGACAGTCTTGACTGAAAAGGCGTAGTAATAAAGCGCATCAACTTGATGTAAACAGGAGGAAGATATGAATTACCTGCTAGTTAAATATCAGCTATGCCAACTTGTTACACTTTTAGTAACAAATAAACAAATTCTACGCAAAGTTATTTTTAGATAATTTAGTATTGTTTAGTTTAGTTTTTTTCGTTTTAAGTAATTTTTTAACCATTTAAAACAGATGAAATAGTGACAAACAAAGTAACAAATGAAATGCAACTTTATTGCAGTATTGACACTTTAAAAGCGAGGGCGTAATTATTCCTATGCTACAAGTTTTACTACTTAATTTGTCTCCTTTGTCAAAACTAATAAACAGGTTGCAATATAGTCATCGCATCAGAAAGCCTCCACACGGTTTTTTTATAAGTAGTCTGCTCAGACTATTTCAAAAGTGAACCAGATGTGCGCATGAGCCTTTTTTATAAGTAATTGGATTTTTTTTCCAATTCCCTTTTTATAAGTAATTGGAAGAAATTTATCTCATATATTTGAGAGTTGAATTTGTGGTGGTTGACAAGTAAATAAGACAAGCCGATCATATTCATTGTTTTTCTAATGCCCACCTGGAGAATGATACAGGTATATGAAGGGCAGATTTGTCAACCACTCTTTCAGAGAAAACATATTAGGTGGTCCAGCGTTTCTCCCACAGTTAGGACAGATAGTTCAGAGAATGAAAGAACATCCATGCCTTGCCCGGGATTCGAACCCAGAACCTTTCTGATGCAAGGCCAGCTCCCTGACCCCTACACATTTCCGTCTGCAAATCATATTCATAAATTTAAAAAGAAAATAGAGATATATTTGCTACCACTTTCTTAATTTTATTGGATTTATACTTAAATGATTCTTTTGTAAATTGGTTATTCCATCATAGTGGTCGGATCGGATAATTGTGGTCTGATTGGTAGTCTGAATCTAATATAAAAAGGAGCATCATTATTACGAAGTGTACTAATTGTTCGTGAGTTAATTCTGCATCAATACATCAAGAGAAAGGTGTAACATTCCAGGAAACGTTTCAATTGTTTTTTTTTTTTTGTTTATTTGGGAAATCTCGTGATAAGCAGATCACTGTTACAGCTGTCATTTGCTCATCATGACAAATTCCGAGACGACATATTCCATTACGACAGATCTCGAGAGTTTTTATGGAACGAAATGTCGCAAGTAAAGTAGTAGTAAAATCTTTTGTGTCTGATCAGAGATGCACTCTCAGAGTTAGGCTTAAGTCTTATACCAAAGTCATCACAATTCATTTTAAGAAAAATCCTAATTAGCTGAGCTGGACAAATAAACAATTATTCTTCGCAGTTACAGTTAATGACACCGAAGCAATTTACCTAATTTTAAACGTCAAACTCTCTTCCAGAAACTTCTCTTTTACCAGCAAACAATGCAATTGTTCGAAAGTGGCTTTTTTTCTCCCAACAATTTCATTAATATTCTTCGGACGTTCGAGATGTTGCTGTTCCACTTACTCGAGTGCCGGGAACACGTGACTGAACTTGAATCTGTGTCCCTCACGTGATCTCGTGAGTATGATTGATCTTTCCTCCCTGAGGTGAGAAAAACCGTAATGCCATGCCGCTCACGTGAGGTCAACGTATTTAGTTCGACGGCCTGTACAACTTATTAGCTTCCCAGAAGTAGATCATCAGAATTTTTTTTTCTTGCTCACACCTTTATTTCTAAAGTTTATGGGAAAGTGATTTCTTGTCGAGTTAGGAGTTTGTAGAGCTATTAATACAGATCATGTTTATCTAAACAAAAAACAAAGTTTCTATTGTTGCAACAGCTGTAGCAGAAACATTTTCACTGCGGCATCGATAGTTATGTTTGATCATTTTATTTATCGAAATCATTTCTTTGCAGTGATATGATCATTGCTCTCATTAACAAAAGCAACAATGGTGCGTATAAGTTTAAGCATAATTTCACACTTTTGTCCTGTCTAAAAATATGCTTTACTTTTGGACACCCCATAAGTTCACCAAATATATTTATAATGACAAATTTTTGGTGTAACTACGTAATGAAAGTTGCGGCTAAAGTATATATGCAAGACTTTAACGCTTTTTGTAAGAATTATTTCAGTGGTAGCTAAGTTAATGTTTTAATGTATAGATTTTTTATTCATTTAAACTAAGTTTCCGCACCACTGCGTATAAGAAATGTAAAAGTTCACATTTAACACCACTTCGATCCTCCTCCATCGTGGTCAAAATTACCGAAGATTCTGAAAGTTTTAGTTTTTAAATCTCTATCACACTTTAAAATATTTTAAAACAAAGCGTAGTAGTTTGAATACATGTAATCGAGTTTTTAAGAGCCGTTAAGAACACAGATTAAGAGTTTAACTTCATGATAATTTATCAATTTTTTAAAGTCATATACAGTGATAAATCCATTGCTTAGTTTGTTGTTTGTCTAGAATTTAATAATTCTTTTCCACGATAAGCTATTAATGATTTGTGTTTTTGTGATTAAGCCTAGAAATAAAAAAGAAGCTGGCATTTTCTGAAAGAAAAGAGTGGCTAATAATATAAATTGTCATTTAGTTTTCATATACTACTGTAACGCTTTTTACAAGTCACTTTCTTATCACTTTAATATAAAAAGTCGGGTAAAAGGTTCACAGTGATGTGGAATGTACTCTAAAATAACAAAAACAATGTGAAGAAAACGCAAATCAAGTGTGGAAATTGGATATTCTATAGTTTCGGTTCTACAGACAAGAACCTTCTTCGGTATCTAAACAGTAAACACTAAAATGACATTAGAAAAGTAACGAGCTTAAGACGTGCTAAGTGGTTTAACCAATCAGGATAGAGAAACAAGTTTGAACTAGATAACAAAAAGAAGGACGATAAGAAGCAAGGTGAGGGGGTTTAGCGGGAACATCAGGGACAAAAGGTTAAATTAGATTTCCATACATTGCAAGGGGGGAAATGCTAGAAATATCTTTCAACAAGTTATTAAATTTTTTTCTAAATATGGAGTGATTCCCAGAAATCAAGTTAGGTAGATGAAGAGCAGTGTTAAATGATTTTCGCAGAAGAAAACTCATACCTATGATTAGCAGGAATGTATAAAAAGATAGTTTAATATCCAGCTTTTTGACACATCTTTAATGTTCTTTACGTCGAAACTTAAAGACACATTTACTTTGTCATATATACTGAAATCAATTCCACAGTATCCGTATTAGCAAACTAAATTGGTATGCAGATTTTTATTATCACAGTACGTAAGACGACAGTAGCAGAAGCATTTACTGCCACTTTTAGCTATGAGCATTGCTGAAATCCCAGGCTTCTTCTTTTGATGTTTGAGCTGGCGGGCCTCCCAGCGGCCCTTGTCCCAATCATCATGTTTATTTTGTTAATTGTGGTTTTGAAAATAAGTCTGGGAAAATAAGTTCGTGACGATTTTGAAAATAAGTCTTTCTAGTGGTAGCGAACCAAAGTAGAAATTTTTAAAGCAAATGGATCTCTCATAAAACTTTTATCAGAAATTAAGAATCTAGACATATGGCCTGCACTTTTATAAGTAATAGTGGACAAGTTACGCTAAAATTATTTTTTTTTAAATATTAAGACTTTAATTTTGCTACCGTCTGAAAAGAAGATTTCTGAAACTACGGAAATTCCGTAGCAGTTGGCATGACATAAGTATTGCAAAATGGTGAATTATATAAGCCTACGAATTATTTAGAAATAGTGATGGATAAAAATCTACTAAATTGAATTTATTTAACCAAGAATCACAATTGATAAACTACCACTTTAAAATATATATTTGTTGTCCGGAGCAAGTTGGCATCTCTGCACTTTGTTCCAGGTCTCTCGTACCAGTATAAGCTTATTTCTTCATGACTTTTGAGCATAGAACCAACCAGTATAGGATGAATTCGCTGGTGGCGCTACGCGCCAAATGCCTAGGTACCCCACATATCCAGCTCTCTCGTGCTGAGGATTTTAATGTGTCGTCAATATTACCAAAAATTCTGATAGCTTTGGTATCTACCACTCTATAAAATATTTTTCAAAAACCGTGCTAGTTGGCAGCCAAGGGCATCAATAGTAGTTTGACGATCCTTCACAGTCTTCGGATATATGAAGATATTAGCGCCAGGAGAAATTATTTTCGGCAATTAAACAAAATTCAAGAAGCCTTCGCTTCTGACTCTCTAACTGTTCTATAAAATATTGTGCAAAAAACGTAGTAGTTGGCAGCCATGGGTACCAATGGTAGTTTGGCGATACTTTCACGGTCTTCGGAATAAATACCTATATTAGTTTCCAGAAAATGATTATAAAATATTAGTGCCATCACAATTTATTTTATGCAATTAACCAAAATTCAAGAAGATTTCGCTTTTGACTCTCTACAACTCTATAAAATATTTTACAAAAAGCGAAATGGTTGGCAGCCCTGCGTTAAATTTCTGTCGATGAAAAATCCATGTTTGATTTATTTTCATTAGAAATAGTGCCTAAAGCGCTTTCAGTATTTTCGATCTACCGAAAAATTATATCCGCGAAAAGCTGATCTTTATTATACAAGGAAGTCTTTATAAAAAGTAAAAAAATATCGGTAGAGCACTCATCCAATATACAGCTCAATCAAATATTTGCCTGCGTTCGATACACATATATTGTGGTAGAACTATTACTCCCAATTCATTGTTTTTCAAAAAGAATTATAAGATCCTAACCAATCATGATTTAGGTATTCGAGACTAGAATTGATAAAAAAAGAAATTAAATAAGAGGGTAGTTACAGTAAGTAGGGTAGTAGCATACATTGTAAGAAAACTAGCCACTAGATCTCCCCTCATGTATATACATGTATTTCCCCCCCCCCCCACCTTTTTAACTCTTTTTTTTGTATTCGTATGATTTTTTTATGTATCAAACTGTGATTTTACTTCACATGTAACCCAGACTCTAAATCATGTACCTCTACTTGAGATTTAACTTTAGTTAAACACAGCACCACCCTTCCCATCCTCCAATTTATATAAATTTCGATGTAGGAGTAGAAAGCCAATTCGGATAGGAACTCCGAAACAACTGTATTAGTTAATAGTTAGCCACTAGATAGCGTACCAAACGATTATTATTTATTGGTTCTTTTCTGGGAGACCAAGAGCCGAGAGTGGTAAAAAAGAGGATGGTTGTTTTAAAATGTTGCGTCTCTGCTAATGCATGTCAATGTTGTAAATTGGTAACATTATCAATAAATAGTTTTTAAAACGTTGAATGCCAGGCTATTTTTACAGGGTTCTCCAGTCTGGCCAAACGGTAAATAACTACAAGATAAATTTGCAAATATAAGACAGATTTTGCTTGTTTTTATGAGGTTTAGCATGGCAGATCTATATAAAGTGGTGAATCATATAAGCTTACGAATTGTTTAGAAATAGTGGTGAATAAAAATCTACTTAATTGAATATATTAAACCATGAATCACAACTACCACTTGAAAATATTTATTCAGTGTCCGGAGCAAGTTGACATCTCTGTGCATACAAATAAAACTAGTTTTTTGTGCTCTATATTGCATTAATTTCTTCAAACCATTTTAGTAACGAATTATCTGGGATTAGAACTGAAGGTTAACTTAGATATTTTAAAAGTTATTAAACTTTTTTAAAAATTGCCAGTTTGGCGACATTTTTTACCTAGATGAAAATTATCGAAATCTTTGCCTTATTCTCAGTTTTTGCAAATTTTTATGAGCCCAGGTAATGCAGCAATGGAGTAAGTTTTTAAATCTTAATAAACTAGACCACAAACGCTTTTTATATTCATAAAACTTGGGATTTTCTCCACATTGACGTTTTTCGCCATTTTAAAAATTTGCGTAGACAGCGTTGGGTTACCTCAACAAAAACTGTTTCTATGATGGTAAATTTGATTTTAAATTCTTCATAGCTACCAGTTTAGAACTGGTTACTATTTTTATTTACTTATTACATTGCACAACAGTATATAAGTTAATTTGCCGTAAAAAAAATATTTATTTATAAAAATTTTTCTTAAAAAATTACTGGTAGTTAATTTTTATTTAAATTTTTAAATTCGTTTTTGGTAAAATATTTTATTGAATGGCAGACAATAAAAAATTAAAGTATTTCGAATTATAAGGAATTCTACCAACATTTTAAAAGCCACATGACGAGTAAACTGTAATAAAGTGGAGCTTTAATTAATAAATATAATTCACACAATTAAAAACTAATCACAATTAATAAACTACCACTTGAAAATATTTATTCGCTGTGCAAAGCAAGTTATAGCATCTCCCTGTAAGTAATAAAACTACTTTTGTGTGCTCCATATTGCATTAATTTCTTCAAACCATTTTAGCAACGAATTATCTGGGATTAGAACTGAAGGTTAACTTAGATATTTTAAAAGTAATTAAGGGTACAGGAGACCTTGAAAACAAATTTTTTTAAGTTTTAATCCTACATTTACAGAGATGCCAACTGCTCCGGACGAGCCAAAATAATTTAAAAAACGGTAAATAATTACAAACTAAATTTTCCAAATATGTGACTATTTTTGCTTGCTTTTTAAATGGTATAGCATGTCTCAAGTACTTTACTTACTTTACTTTTACTTTTATTTACAAAAATTGGGCACCTGGGCCTCTTAGCAGCCCCTATCCCATACATCTAGAAATTTACAGAAAATTTATAGTAATAACATTTTGAATTTAGCAGTCGATGTGGTAGCTAATAGAAAAACAAGCACTTTGCTTGAGTAAATATAACATTTGAATATCTGATTCATCGAATCTAAGTTGACATATATAAATATAAACATAATTTGACATATATATACGTAAGTTGACATAAATAAATATTAACATAAATTGATACATATTTCACTAATTAAATTTCTATATTTTAACTAGCACATATTTAATTATGACATACATTGAAGTTCATTCGAATACATTGTGGTAGCCATAAAAAAAAAATTAAGCCGTTCGCTTGTGAAATAATAAAACGATGAAAAATTCAATATGACAAATTGACGTTTTTACATAACATTAGAAATATTGATTGTAGACTTTAATTTAAAATAAAGATATAACATGATTTGATATGTGCAATAATTGATTTTTGAAAAATGAAGAACATAATTGATGAATATAGATAAATTATACCTTGATTCATGATAAAATAACATATTTGGAGAAAATGCAGTAAATATATTTTACTAGAGAAATATTGTTCCTTAAATACAATAGAATTTGCAAAAGAATTTAACGTGCATAAAGAGATAAATACATATGCATTAATTGGCTATATTTTCAGAAAATAAAATTTGATGTAATTTAATTTAACATAAGTAAAAGTCTACTGTGAAAAGTTCAGTGAATTTAACTTGAGAGTCTTGGAAATAAAAATAGAACTCACTGTGATTGAGATGTTTCCCCGATGATATCCCGCAGAAGACGTAGCACTTCTTCATTTTTGAGCAATTCCTGTAATTCTTTGATTAATGACACTAATCGGTGAGCAAGTTTAGGCGTTGAATTTGATGTTGCTCGAGGGCTCCTTCTGCTGGGGCGGGTCTCGCACCCAGTATAGTTGGCTGTGTGGTTTTTGTAACAATTACAGCATTTTGGAGGTGTTATTCTGTCTTTGTTGCATTCATGAGACCTGTGGTTTTCAGCGCATTTTACACACCTTGCAGGCGCATTGCAGTGGCTTTGCGTATGTCCATAATTTTGGCAGTTGTAACATTGTGTAGGTCGTCGACCTCCTCGAAATCTTTCGATTTTGATCGGAATCTGCTGTATGTTGTTGACTTCGAATATTCTTTGGTGATTCGCCGTTGATGTTAGGATTATGAGAAAGAGTGGAAGGAGCCGATAGGCCTCTCCCATTCTCTTCTTAAACTGCACTATTTTAAAGGTTTCAACGTTGTTTTTCTGTAATTCTGTATTGATGGCATCTGTATCAAAGTCCACAGGCAAGCCACGGACCAAAACCTTAATAAATCTAGCTTGCGGTGTTATTTCAGGTTTGCTGGGCGGATCCCGTACTTTGTCGGTATCCTCCTTAGGTTTTGTTGTCGGCAAGATAGTGACGTCATGTGTTGAATTATGTTGGCTAGAAGAAGGACAGCTGTTTGTAGACATGAGTGTAGAGTTATCTACAATTGTTTGGACTGCATTTTGCTTTTTCTTCTTTTTTCTTTTCTTTGCTGGTGGTTCTGTATTATTGTTAATATTGATGTCAGTTTCTGTATTTGGTGTTGTATTCAGGTTTTCATCTTTATTTTCCATGGTTATGTCGCCAGTGCTTGGATTAGTTTCAGTCATTATTGATTCGACTTGAATGGATTTTTTATTCATCTCCTTGTTTTCTTCTGCTTGAATTTTCCTCTTCCATCTGACGTGATAAGCTGCATTTGTCAGTTTTAGGAAGTAATTGTATTCGTAGTCTCCAGGGTAACTTGATCTTATTTGAATGAGCAGTTTGCTAAATAATTTATCTAAACGAATCAGCTCCTCTGTATCAAACTGAGTGTAAAACTCTACGAGATCGTCAATATGTTCATGTTCAACTGGTGGAAAGTATTTTTTTGATATCCCACAGATAGCAATGATTTCTTCTAATGACGTGGATTCTTTGCAATGCGACGGTGAATTACGACCAGAGAATGAGACCTTTCCACCACGAGCTGTTTTATGATACGGCATGACTTGAAAAAACAAAATGGCGGGCTCAAAATCCAGACATCAAAATGGCTAGTTGACAGTATTATCTCTCCCTACTCCAGAATCTGACGAGATCAAAATCAGTATCACTCACCTTGTAAAGTTCAGGATAATCAGCATCAATTCAACATAACCGGCATCACAAGGGAGAAGAGGACATCAGTAGAGCATCACCTTTGAATGCCACGGGTCAGGCAGGATTTGTACTATCTTTTTTCGTCTCAAGTACTAATAAAGTGGTAAATTAAATAAGCCTACGAATTACTTAGAAATAGTGGTGGATAAAAATCTACTAAATTGAATTTATTAAACCAAGATATTGGATAAACTACCACTTTAAAATATATATCTGCTATCCGGAGCAAGTTGGGATTTCTGCATTTATGAAATTTACAACATTTACTTATATCACATTTAGAAATCTGTGTAAAAAAGTTTATGCAGATTACTTCAGTAGTTTTAAAAATATTGAACTTTTAAAATAACGAAAAACATCCCATGCGCAAATAGTATGATTATAAATGTGCAATTTTTTGTTAAGATGCTCGTTTCATACCTATGAATAAAAGTTAGCATCATTCATTAACTAAATATTTTGCATTAGCTCAAAAAATTAAATTTGAAGGAATTACACTGAAAATTTTCAAAAATTTCAATGAAAAATAAATATTTACAGCCAAAATATTTATTTCACTAAGTTTTTACACAACAAAACATGCTAACTTTTAATGGTATATACACTGCTAAAAAAAATTAGGGGAGCCATGTGCTCCCCTAATTTTTTTGAGTAGTGTATATACATATATATATGCATAGATATACACTGCTCAAAAAAATTAGGGGAGCACATGGCTCTCCTAATTTTTTTGAGCAGTGTATATATATGGTATCTATTTATAAAGTTTTAACACAAACAAGAAAAAATTGAGCCGCATGGAACATTTTGAAAAAGTAAAATTACTGAAAATTTCATTTTGAGAAAAAACCAATGTCTCCTATAACCGAAAGCTATAACTCCACACTATTTCTCTTAGGTACTCCGATCAAATCATTATGAAGGTAAAATAGTTTACAAAACAGACATTTAATACAAAATCTAGTGAAATTGAGAAAGTGGTAGCAAATATATGTCTAAAAATTTTTTTAATTTATGAAAATGATTGGTTTGTCTTCTTTACTTGTCAACCACTAACATATTCAATTCCCAAATATATATGATAAATTTCTCTCTCAATTACTTTTTAACCTCATCGAGACGGGCGAGTCATCAAGGTAAAAAAATATATTTGGTAGGCAAAATACTTCTATATAAGTTTATTTGGGGGAATAATAATAATAGTTTGATGTAGTTAATATACCACTACTTAATTCAAAATAAAAATTGCTAAGTTACATTTTGAACTTTTATTAATTTTGTCAGAAATAAGGTGAAAAAAGAACTAATTATAAAAAAGCAAATTATAAAAAAAATAAGCCTTGTCCAAACTTAGCTACCACTTTTTATTTATTTCCATCCTGATTCTGGTTCGTACGATTGTATTTATGACTCGCCAGCCCTAAAAAGGCTAAGAAAAATTTGAACTCATGCGCACAACTTGCTCACTTTTTAAATTATCTGCGCAGACTTATTATAAAAAAAACAGTGTGAGGGCTTTTTGCTGTAGGAGGTGATGGCAGAGCAAGCTTCAAAGGATTTGCATAAACTTTTGAATTATTTACACGTAGTGGTGAGGAAAATAACTATATATCAATTATACCAAATAATACAAGATTTATATATTAAAGCAAACTTAGCTACCACTAAAAGAAATTTTCCAAAGAAGCTGATAAACTTAAAATCCTTCAAATGAGTATATTAACATACTTTCATTTTTTATACAGATTTAAAAGTAGGCTCTAAAACCGTTGAAATCCAGCTTCAGTTCTTAATACAATCATTTGACCAAAAGTTATTCAGGGATTAAACTTTTTTCAATTTTGCGTGCTGTAATCTATTATTTCAGAATTTTTTTTAGGAAAAATTAGCTAATTATTAATTTATTTTTCAGGTGACATTAATACACCCGCCTCTTGGGATGTCCCACCATTAAGGGTACCCGGTACAAAGTACCCAATCATCGTATTCTCTCATGGACTTGGCGGTTGCAGGACAACATATACCACTTACTGTTTAGAACTTGTTTCTCAAGGTTTCGTCGTTGCTGCGCTGGAACACAGGTAAGAGGCTTAGAAACTCATACTTATTTGTGGTGGTTATCTCAGCATCAGTCCCGCCAGGGGCTCTATCTAATAAGCTTAGAACTAACTAACTACCTAATCAATTTTTTCAGAGTACCTATCCATGTATGGATATCTGCTCTTTCATCTAAATTGAATAATATGTGGTGGAAGGGAAGGGAGGTGCTGCGTTAACATTAAGTTAAATCTCAGAATGAACAATAATTGATAAAATCAAGTCAGAGTCATACATAAAAATAAATCGCAAGTTGATACATAATAAAGGGAACAAATTGAAGATAAAGAAAGAATATTTACAAATTTACAAAAGGGGGAAGATTCCCTGTGCACTCTCTCGCCTCCCCCCGGTATAGCCGGGCTTCATTGGTGCAGAGAACACAGTTTGTCTAGGACAGTGGGGATAGTCATGATTATCCGAAATGCTTAGAGAGAACACAGTCGCTTAAGAAAAAAGCGGTTATCGGGCTGAAATTTTTATTGTCATCTATGAAATCAATGTCTAATAACTTATTGAATTTACATGTTGGACAATTTTTGGCACCTTTAAAAAAGGATGCATCGAGTTTAAAAAGGCACTCGTCTATTTTGTCGATTTTGAGGTCATTATAGAGGGTGTTATTTCTGACAAACCAGGGAGCCCCAGTGATTAGTCTTAGGGTTTTGTGTTCGAAGACTCTGAGTCTCTTTCTTTGTGTATTTGTAAGCGTCCCCCATGCCGGGGATGCATAGCTGAGGATTGGTCTTATGCACATTAGATAAATGTGCCTTTTCGTGTTTAAAGCCATTTTGCTATTGCTATTTAAAATGGGTTTCAAAGCAGCTTCAGCTTTTTTAAGTATATTAGAGACGTGATATTTCCAATTTAGGGTGCAGTTTATAGTGATACCCAAATAGTTTGCTTTAGAGACTTTGGGAACTTCTTCGTTGAATAATAAGATTTTTTCGTAGTTGATAATTTTCTTTTTATTTGTTTTGCGAATAATGAGTAGGTTTGATTATAAGCTTAGAAAAGGGGCTGAAAGCCCATATATATCAAGACGGAAAAGAGTAAAAACTGGTAGCAAATATATTTCATTTTATAGCTTTTTATCGGGAATAATAAAAATCCATAACTACCAATTGTTTTTAACGGATACAATTTTTATAATGAATTGCTTCTTCGCCTTGATGTTATTATTTACAGTGTATTGTCTATTGTTGAGAATAGCTTAACTCCTCCCGAATACTATCTAAAATTGAAATAGTTCTCATACCAGTATTTTCTCTTTCCCGTCTCGCTTTCAGGCCTGGCTTGGAATGTATATGTTTACATAAAATAAAATTAAGTTTGTGTTTGAATATTCTAAAAATGATTGCCTGATTCTCAAGTGGTAGCTAAAATAAACTTTTAATCATTGCTATGACTTTATACTCATTTACGTTTATATTACTTGCTTTTGTTTGCATTCAGCGGTAGTGGAACTCGTATAGACTAAATTTATAAGACTTATTACCACTTTTAATGTGTGTATATATATATATATATATATATATATATATATATATATATATATATATATATATATATATATATATATATATATATATATATATATATATATATATATACTGCAAAAAAAATTCCGACACCAAGAAGGAGTTGTGCTAAAGAAACTAAATTAGCAGAGATGCCAACTGCTCCGGACACGCCGAAATAATTAAAAAAACGGTAAATAACTTTAAACTAAATTTTGCAAATATTTGACTATTTTTGCTTGCTTTTATAAGGGTATAGCATGACATAACTACCATAAATTGGTGAATTATGTAACCCTACGAATTATTTAGAAATAGTGGTGGATAAAAATCCACTAAATTGAATTTATTAAACCAAGAAATGCGACGATACTATTTCGCTATTTTTGGGAGAAGGTTGTGAGCAATCCTGAACAATGCTGCTATTTGGCGATCGTTTGGCAAAAATATTTATTTCGCAAACTTTATGTGCATTTTTTTAACAATGAATATTTCATAAATTTGATGATATTTTACACTATTTTTTATGATATTTCTTTCCTTTGAGTGAATAGTTTGTCCTTCATGAGACATTTCGCTGGGAGAACAACAGTTTTAAAATTTAAACTATATTTAATTAGCTAGTGTAACAAAAGGTATATTAGCAGATGATAAAGCAAAGTAAGTGAAAAAGAATTCACTTTCTGTGTTTGGCGCAAATTAAGGGTTGTCTCAATTTCAACAACGGAGATGTTTTTACTCTTACTCCCCCGCGCTGAAATGAACTCTGCGTCCGAGGAGGTGGAGCCAAGTCTCAACTCCTGGTGAACGAACTATACCACTTTAAAATATTTATTTGCTGTCCGGAGCAAGTTGGCATCTCTGAATTTGGTAGTCTTGTTTATGCAACTTAAAGACTATGTCTGATCAAATTTAGCGCTTGGTACATAAGTTATAACCGTCGTGGAACAGCGGACCAAATTTTTTGGTTACAACGATCAATATTCATTCGTATCCTTGTAATTTTTAACCCAATCCAATAGACAAGGGATCTCCTGGATCAAGTATTGGGAGAAGTTTGCTTTCGTGGAGGACTTTTTGATGGAGCTAACCCGCATTTGCGTTACACGGAAAGGAAAACCACGAAAACCTTTCACTGTTCACCTGATTGCAAGCTGTAACCTACAAATAATGTAACCCATGACGTCTACCCCTGAGGATGTTTGACGTCAGCATTGTGGTCTCTGAGAGCGGGGTGCTTTGCCGGGATTTGAACCCGGTTCATCTCATTGGAAGGCGAGTGCACTATCCCATGAGCCACCACATTTCTCTTATGCATGATTTCATTTTACAACAGCATACCTGCCAACTTTTAATCCGTTCCATTATCATTTTTCCCAGTGGTATTAAAATGGAATTAAAACTTCAATTTCAAGCAAACAAATACGTTGTATATGAGCAAACTTAAGTTGACAACCATGATGGTAACGCATATTAATATATGTGCTTAATTTTTGTAAGAATAGTGGTGATCAATATCATTTAAAAATTAAGATTATAAAAGAAAAAATAATATATAATTACTACCACTTTAAATATGAAAATAAAATCTTCCGGAAAATCCGGAAGAGTTGGCAGGTATGCAACAGTAATTTAATAGCCAACCCAATTATGGGTTTACGGCTACTAATGCAGTAGCCTTGTAATTTTGAACCCAATCCCGAAAACAAGGGAACTCCTGGATCAAGTATTCTGCAAATTTACTTTTATTTCTAATTTAATTAAGTTTTTGAATGCAAAATTTAAGATTAATTAAGTAAATAATGCAAAAGAAATTGTAGTGGTGAGAAATTACCCGACTGAAAACTTCATTCGTTTGAAAAATATGCGAGAATAAAATAACTGTAACATTGTTTCAAGCGCATTAAAAATAGGCGCCCATTTTCATGACTTGACAGACGTGAATGTAACGAAGCAAAAATAATTTTAAAAAATAAATGTTAAGTTCCCAGCGAAAAATGGAAAAATTTAGGTTAGAAACAAAATTAGAAAGGAAAAAAAAACAGAGGAAAAAAATTGCGAAAAATAGAACAAAAATGAAAAACACAGTGGCCGAAAGTCTCGATAATTTTAACACTTTCATGTCCGGTGACACCAACGTGTTGTCACGTGAAAACCAAACGTTAGTTGGCCGGTGACAACACCTGATATTTATGTGACATTTTGTCTAGGGACAATAGAGTACAGGGATGCCAACTGCTTCGCTATCTGGAATAGCTTTAATAAAGTGGTAGCAAATTATATAGTAAAATTCGTTAAAGAAAGATAGTTACGCCTATTTTTTAATATGATAACCAATAGTTTGATGCTATGCGGTTGCATTTTATATCATACTTATAATTTTTGATATTTAGTGGTGAAAATATTACTTATAATGAAAAATACTAAACTAAAAGTAACTTAAGTTTCGCTACCACTAGAAAATACTATTTTACAAAGCGGAGCAAGTTACTCGGAACCAGTTACATGGTATCACTAAATATATGCGGACCGCATAGTGTTAAAATAATTTCCACCCCACTCATATGAGCTCGTCTTGATACCCTGGAATCTTGGTTTATTCATCTGAATGCCGATTCCCTTTCTAACGACAGTAGATCGTCTCCACCTTTCCGTAATGCGTAGAAATGCCTTTTACCTTGATTCTTTTCTCGGTAACTGTGTATTTTCTTGTTCTGTTTCTCAATTTTTTCTCTTCTCCCGGCTACTGCGTTTTTGTCAAGTTTTTTTCCTCACCTTTATTTACTGATACTGATAGTAATTTCGAGTGACAAGATTCGATTATAACATTTATCGATATTCGATATTACAATTATAAATTTTTGAGCCGTGGTGGCTCAGAGGATGGAGTGTTCTCATTCCAAACAGGGGGTCCGGGTTTGAATTCCAGCGACCGCTGGTCGATGCGAACTCCTCACATGGCTCGCTAAGACCACAGTGCTGGCTTAAAATATTCTCAGTGGTAGACGGATCGTGGGTTAGACTACCTTCGCCATCTTCTGGCTTACGGTTGGAGGTTTTCCAGTCTATGTAACACAAATGAGGGTTAGTTCAATCAAAAAATCCTCCATGAGGGAAAATTTCTCCCAATGCTTGCTCCAGGAGTTTCCTCTCCTTCTGGATTGGGTTCAAGGCTACGGAGTTGAACATTAGCTGTCGTAAACCCAAAAATTGGGTCGACTGTTCAACGGCGGTTAAAAAATGAAATAAGAATTTTCAGACAAATTACAAATTAAGAGCAAAAGAGAGCCTACTTTTTTCCAAAAAACGGTTTTTTCGCACTTTTAAAAGATCTTCAGGATCTGAAAAAAAAAAAAAACTCTTGCCTCCGCAGTGATAGAGATTTCATTTAAAATTGGTCCTCAGAAGAAAAAAAAATTAAAAACAGGGAAACGCTTTTTATTTTCAAGAAACTTTAGCTGTTCTCCAAATTGATGTCTTGCGCCATTTTCAAAGCGTAGCCATTTTTAAGATAGTGTAAGATTAATACCAGTGATTTTTAATTAGAATGCATTTAGAATTATAGTAATACTAAAACAGAAATAAGGTTTTGAACAGGGTTGCCACGGGCGAATAAAAAGGAAAAACGTGGTGATTAAAAAAAATTTAAATTTTATTAATATAAATTAAAGATACTTTCTCGAGCATTTTTTTTCTAAGTTTACTATTGGGCCGGGAGAGCCTGGTCGGTAGGGCGGTGGGCCCATATCCAAGAGGTCGTGGGTTCGATCCTCGTCGGCCGAAGACTCCCCATGTAGTAAATGGTGACTGATGTACGTTAAATCTGTCGAGTCTCAAAGTCCTCCATGTTCCCACAACAAATCAATACCTCTGGGGATACTGATCCAGGAGTTTCCTTGTCTTCTGAATTGGTTCAAAATTACAAGGCTACGGAGTTGAACGTAAGTAGTCGTAAACCCATGAAATTGGGTCGGCTGTTCAACGACGGCTATAAAATAAAATAAGTTTACTATTGAAAGTAAATACAAATGTTTTTGTTTTAAATATGAATAATTTGCAATGTAAGTCATAATGGTTGTTACGACTGAATAATTAAAGAGATAATAATAATAAAAAAATGAATTGAGTTTCTACCACTCTTTATATTTATAATCTCCTGAGGCATCCATGTCGTGAATTTCCAGAACTCATTTTGGTTGATCCTAATTTAGCCTGGATAAAAATGACATAATTTCTAAACACTTCAAGAGTGATATTTCTAATGGTGACGACAGTTTTCCGGTGAAAAATATTCTAAAACATTTTCTTCTAAAAGAACGTTTACATCAAGTTAGTACAATTTTACGACGGTCGTTGAGTGGCCGACCTCATTCTAGGTTTATGACTATCCACATGGGTGAAAGCCCTTATATAGCAAGACGGAAAAGAGAAAAACCTGGTACGTAAAACATTTCATTCCAGCATTTTTTTCGAAAAAAATGAAATATCTGTAACTATCAAGATTTCTTTTATAATTCTGGCATATATATAAAACTGCTTCTTATCCAAGATAAAGTAGATATTGTTAAAAAATTTAAAAAAAGAATAAGTTAACTCCTCCCCAAAACTCGCAATAACTGAAATGGTTTTACTACCAGCCTTTCCTGTTTTCCGTCTCGCTTTCACCCCTGACTATCCATGTTGAATTTCGTTGCCTTGTAATTTTGAACCCACTCCAGAAGACAAGGGAACTCCTGAATGAAGTATAGGGAGAAATTTTCCTTTGTGAATGACTTTTTGATGAAACCTAATCGCATTTCCGTTGCATGGAGTAAAAAGACTGCCAAAACCGCCTTCGGTAAGCCTAACGGCAAGGGGACTCTAACCCATGATCCGTCTACCACAGAGGATATTTTTACGTCAGCGACTCTATGGTCTGTGTGAGCCGGGGTGGAATTCGTATCGACAAGACATCGTTGGGATTCGAACCTTGTTCACCTCATTCGAAGGCGAACGCTCTATCCTCTGAGCAACCACGGCTCAAACATATATATAAAGCTTATTGAGTGAGCCGAGTAGTTCATAACTGCTAGATGGGTTCGGAATTTGCTTCGACCAGCCATCGAAGGGATTCAAACCCGGTTCACCTCATTGGGGAGCTAGCGCTCTATTTCTTGAGCCACCACGGATCCATAGAGTTAGCATAGAAGTGTTCGTATTATTTTCTCGCACATATTCATTTGTAATTTGTATGAAGTTTAACCCTTTCGCGCCGACTGTCACAAATACGTGCCAGCATAAAACTCTATCAATCAGGATAAAAAGATAAAACTGGTAATCAAAGTAATTCTTTAGCAGTTTATTTGTGGGTGGAGTTATAATTGTTTGATTTATTTAATTCACCATTACTTTGTTCAAAATAAAACTATTCAGTTATACTTTGAACTAACATTGATTATATATATGATTAAGCTAACAATAATTAAAGTAAGAGCAAAGTAAATCTGTCAAATTAGCAACGGCTACATTTAGGTTACCGTTTTTTATTTAATTACAACTTGATTCTGATTTTGTACGAATGCTTTTCTGAATCAACCGTTCCCAAGGGGTTAAACATACAGTTGGTAAAAAAAAATGAACGCCTAACTTATAAAATTTTGAAATATTGTTCATATATTTCTTCTGTGAAGTGTTATGATGATATGTTTCAGTCAAGCCTTTGTATAAGTGCAATAGCTGTAGTATTGAGAATTAAAAAAAAATTTCCGATGAAGCCCATAATTAATTATTTTTGTTGCAATTTGTAGGCAAAAATGAGCCCTGAATCCAACTTTTAAAAAAGTTTTGACGGGAGAAAAAAAGATCAAATATTTCGCATAAATATTTAAAATCGCCATTTTTAGTATCAATAGAGGCAAGTTTTTTGTAAGCCAGCATAGGGAGTTATGATTTCTTTCAAGCAGTTATTGCGTAAACATACTACTTTCGAAGCTGAAATTAACTTGTCTTAATTATGAAATCAAAAAGTGTTTGTCAGAATTTTTCACTCAATTCTTGAAATTTATTTTGCTCAATTAAATACCAAAACATTCAAAAAAAATTGCTAACGCTGCAAGGCGATCACAAGTGACCCATTAGCAAAATAGTTGTTGCTTAATTAGTTTTTGCTTTTGCAAAAGCAACTTTATTAGGTTTTTATCGTGAACATCCTTAACTGTTAATTCTGAACTGCTCAGTACATAATTTCTCAGACATATTTGAATGCGGCTCAGACACATTCTGTGTAAATTCTTTTGATGATTGAGCAGACATTGAACAGTCAATCGAGATCAATATTAACATTTTCGGATTGGTACAATGGTGTTTGAAGGAGATTGTAAGCTGCATCATACACCCGTTTTAGATTCTCTAGTTTATACATGAAATGGGCTTTTTTTTCCAATTTTACATTAATAGTAAATGAATAATTTATATTGCGTGGAAGACAGTCTACGGTCTTGTGCAAGTCATTGGGTTCGCTGACAATGGATCCTTTTATCCCTAACTGGTGATCAACACCCAGTTCTCGTATTCGCATGAAAGAGGTTCGGAGAGCCACCATTCGCTCCTCGGTATTGTTCAATTCTCTCAACCACTATAGTACTTTTGTGAGGGACGGGCTTCATGCTTGCGTTTGCGAACGGAATCCTTTCGTTTTTCCGTTTGTGTATAACGCGTAAGGTATTCTCGTCTACGTTCTTTGGCTTTTTCAGCCCTGGAAAATTTAGGCTTTGGCATAGGTTTTTTTTTCTTTTTTTGCTTCAACTGTAATCTTTGGGACTGTGTCAATCAGTTTGGGACCCTTTTTATTTGTGATTTACCAACTTAGAGTATAACAAAAAAAGTGAAAAAAAAGAATTCTAAAAAAATATCGAACAGCAGCGGTCGTCATCGCAACACATGCAATGACGACGTATGCGCATTGTTTACTATTACTCTTGAACACAGTTGAAAAGTGTGATGACGTCCAAATAAGATACGCACGCCATCAAACCCAAAACAAAACCCATTTTGCCAATGATTTTTTTTTAAAACTTCAAACAGATTTTTTTTAAAGTTGTTTTTTCGTTTAACGCCCTGAAAATATGTAAAAATAAAACTTGAACATTAAGCATCTGATTTAAAACATTAAGCATTTGATTTTTTTTAAAAATAAATTTCTAACATATTTTTTAAAGTAGTTTTTGTGCTTATCGATCTGACGTAATGTATGAATAATACTTGATATAAGTATATATTGAACATTTGACTTTGTTTAAATTTTAAGCATATTTTTTTTAAAAAATTTTTTTTGCACTAAGATCAGACAAAATGCACAAATAATACATTTGATATTGTTTAACAATAATACTACAACTAAAATCTTTATACCTCTAATAATGAAAAGGTTGATATAACAATTCAATTAATGCGAAATAATTACTGAATGAATAAAGACACTTATTTTATCTATCAAATTAGAAACATAAATGAATTGCGAAGACAACAGGGATGAAAGCTTATATATATATCAAGACGGAAAATTGTAAAAACTGGTAATAAATAAATTTCATTTTTTAGCTTTTTTCGGGAATAATAAAAACCCATAACTACCAATTGTTTTTAACGAATAAAATTTTTATATTGAATTGCTTCTCCGTCTCGAAAAATTAATTACAGTAAATTGCTTACTATTCAGAATGGATTAACTCCTCCCGAATATTATGTAATATTGAAACAGTTCTCCTACCAGTATTTTCTCTTTTCCGTCTCGCTTTCAGGCCTGGAAGACAAGTAACCATCGGAAAATATTTTCAAAAATAAGCTATTTTTGGCAGAATAATTCTTTATTTAAAAGTAGGTATTTAATAAGTTCAAAATTACTTGTATTGAAATAAATGTGTATAAAATAAAATGGGTCAAACTGAAGTATATTTATCGTTAATAAAACAGCAAATTGTTTTACTACTATGAGCACATTAAAATATGAAATGAATAATGAAAAGTTACACTTTAAATGTTACAATCTTATCTACATTTAAGCTCTTAAAAATAAGAGAGATTTTGTTTCTTAATTTTACTAACTTTTTTCTGAATTCTATGATTAAAACATTAATTATCAATGAAATTTAATGTCCATGGTTTACTATCACAGAATTAAGTATAATATATTGTATAAATTATATATATATATTTTAATTAAATCTGTGATTTAAAAAATCATGCGATTCAAATCAATTTCATTAATTAAATATTTTCAAATCATTAAAACCCTGATTTTTATTTTCGGCAGCAATTATTAGTTATTACCCTTCTCTCACACTGACAAATCGGTAACAGTAGAAATTTTAAAACAATTAATGTCTATGACCATAAAAGTTGAAAGTAGACAAAGTTTCATGTTGTTATTTTAAAAATTACTCTCCTGATATAAAGAAACTTTAACTGAAATGAAATTCAGAATTAAATATGAAAATTATATTATGAATTACGAATTCAAGGAATAGTAAAAATAAATCCGAGATTTAACAAATATTTAAAAAAAAAATGTAAGAAAACTATTTTTGGCAGACCAAAATTTTAGCGGCCTTGGGAGGTTACCCAGTTTGCCTACCCTTACGGCCCTAGCTTTAATACAAATATGCTTTTGAAGGCAAAAGTTAAAACATTTACCCTCGAGATTGTTCAAGATTAGTAGTAAATAAGTAGATAATCAAGAGTAGTAGTAAGATTAGTAGTAACTAATGATTAGTAGTAGTAATTTAGTAGACAAGTAGATCTTTTAATAAATGGAAGATAAAAACTGGAATCACAAGCGTTTTACTATTTTTTTATTGTGGTAAAACAGAGCATGCGCAACCAGTGTGCTTAGCTTCTAATTCGGCTGTGTGATCAAGGAATTGTTACTTTTCTTAAACATCAGTGGTAGCGACAACCAGCCACTTATATCTTTTTTCACTATAATTTAAGAGTGGTAGAACATTTAAAAACCAGTATTTTTGATAATTTGTCTAGCATTTTAAAAGCTTTACTGCAAGTGCGTTGGAACAGAGTTCCATTGCATATGAACTTTTAAATCATTTATATGGTGTGATACGGAATTCTAGTTTAAATGAATTTAAAAAAATAATACATTGAAACAAAAACTTAGCTACCACTAGAGTACATTTTTACAAAAAGCGTAGAAAGTTAGCAGCCCTATTTTTAAAAACAGGGAGGGCACTATCTGGAAAAAATCTGAGAAATGGCAACGCCTCCTATAACTGAAAGCCTCCACACGGTTTTTATAGGTAGTCCGATCAGACCACTATGTAGGTAAACCAGTATACGAATGAGCCCTTAAATAGAAAATATAGTAAAAATACGAAAGTGGTAGCAAATATGTGTCTAAATTTTTTTTTTAATTTATGAATATGATTAGTTAGTTCTATTTGCTTGCCAACCACTTCAGATTCAATTCTCAAATATATATGATAAATTTCTCTCAGTCACTTTTTACAATAAAATTTGGGTTCATGCGCACAACAGGTTCACTTTTAAAACAATCTGCGCAGACTACCTATAAGAAACCGTGTGGAGGTAGAGCTCCTGAATTAGACAGGCCGTCTTTTCATTTATTGTTGGAGCAATGAGCTAACATAATTTAACCCCTTCCAAACTTGGGCTCCTGCGACGAATGATTATAAACAATTTAGTATTTTTGTATTCTATTGTCAAAAGTGAGAAAAATATATTAGCTGATTTGAATTATTCGCAGTTGTTAAAAAAATTTCAAATGAAACCAATCATGTTTAAGTTCAAAATAATAAAAAAGATGCTCGAATGTTTTTGTAATACTTACTTGCAAACTAAATTTACCATATTTCAGTAGCTTATAAAAATCTTACTTACCTCTTGTTAATTTTTTCCGGTCTATAATTCTATATATGAATATAATTTTATCTACGTAATAATTACGTATGCTGTTCTGATTCAAATAAATTTCAAACGGTTAGTACCAACCGCTAGAAAATGGGTCCGGTGGTCGGAGCGAGTGGGGAAAATATTGGTTATGTTGATTAGGAACAAAATATATTGAGTACAGGCAACCAATATTTGTTAAAGCTGTAAAAAACAAGAAAATAGAAAGTGGGTCCGGAGGTCGGAGTGAGTATAAAAAACGTTAATTTGATTGATTGGTATCATAATTAGTTAGATAAGCGTCAGATATTAGAGAAACCTAAAAGAAAGCGAAGCAAAATAATGGTCCGATGGTCGGAGCGAGTATGAAAATTTTTTAAATTTTGATATGTAATACTAAGCTAAAAATTAAACAGACTACTAAAACAATAAAATACTATTAAAACTCAAAAGATAAAGAGTGGGGCCGGTGGTCGAAGCGAAATTAGTTTAAAATAGACCAAACGGGACAAAAGCTGAATATGTAACGGTGCAACCAGTGGTGGCATGTGAAAAAAATTTTATCTATAAAAAAGATGGTATTAGACTAGGAAAAGCTAAGAATAGAAAAAGGCTAAATTAGTTGATCCCCTACTAGTGAGGGATATAAAACTCAGAAAATTTATGTTGAGTTGTGTTAAGCACAGTTAGAAAAGAGAACGTAATATAGAAACATTGGTAAATACAAAACATGTTTAAGACATGATTAAAATTGGTAAAATTAATAATTGTTATTGACAAATTGACACTTGGTCAGGGATAGTAAATAAAAATTAATTGGGTATAGGGAATCGCTATGACGAAAAAGTTGTAAACTTAAGGAAAGATTAAGTTGTTAAAAGCATTTTTGGTAACAGCAGCAGATGATATGGCCAGGGACTGTCCAGTTGATGATATTGAAGCAAAACAATTGTCAACCAGTAATCCAGCAAATCTAGTTAAGTGATGACCCTAATCTATGTATAAATATGTAACAGAACATTGTACAAATATATGTGGATACTTAAGAAATATTAGTTGTAAGATAGTAAAAAACAGAGACATGATAAAAAAACAATTTAATGGCAAGCAAAAATTCAACACAAAATAAAAATATAAAGCCCTAACATATGTAAGATAATGTAAAAAAGCATTACAAGAACCTAAGTGGAATTAAAATAAAAAACTAATGAGAATATAAACACTGATAAAAGTACCAGACAGCCGGAAATTAAAAATTTAATAAATTCAGATAGATAATCGCATAGGTGTTTGCAATAAAATGTTTTTGACCAAGAATGAGTTCGAAAAAATATTAAAATAAGTAGCCAAAGTTAGCGAAAGATTCCACTTGTAGTGGATGACACGTTAATATGGCGGTTTGATACTCTAAGCCTAAATCAATGGAACATCGGATTTCAAACACTCAAAAATGGAAAAATTGGCCACCCGGAGGCCGGAAAAGACTCACCAGGAATGTCTTGTGGGTTTACATGTTGAATTTAATTAACTTCGGGGTGAAAAAATGGATATTTATTTCTTTTAGAAGATGTTTTTGAGGACTCCATAGGAGATGTTGTTTCGTTGGTGGGGATCTAGATCAGCTTTTCCCTATGGTATACTGCCATACAAATCTTTATGTATACCATTGGCCTATGGTATACTGCCATACAAATCTTTATGGTTACCATTGGCCTATGGTATACTGCCATACAAATTTCTATGGTTGCCATAGGAGAATGGTGATGTGCCATATAAATGCCATACAGGTCTCTATGGTTAACATTGGTCTATGGTATCTTACCATACAAATTTCTATGGTAGCCATAGGCTTATGGCGTTGTGCCATACAAATCTCTATGGTAACCATAGGCGTATGGTATCTTGCCATACAAATTTCTATGGTAGCCATAGGTTGCCATAGATTACCATAGGCTTCTCAATGGCAAATTTTCCTAAGGGAAAATTATATTTTGGTAAACTAAATGGGACGATATATGAAGAGCTTATTGGATGAAGCGTTGTCTGCAATTCTAGCTTGCTCCACTACAAAATGTTACCACTACAAAACATTTTGTAGTGGTAACATAATTTAGGTTAAGTTTCGTATCTAAAATTTAATTGAATTTTTTCCTCCACTACGTATTGGAAAATCAAAATATGATATCAATCAAATGCAATTCTTTTGTAATCATCACGTGGTAACACCTCTAAAATATAAAAGAAATTATCTTTCTTTAATGCTTTACTTTTGAAATCGTTAGCAATTTTTGCAGAAAATTTTTTAAATCTTGCCAACTACTACGCCTTCTGCAAAATATTTTATAAATTGGGGGACATTTAAAACCACAAGCTTTTAGAATGTTTGGCAACTTTACTGACATCTTAAAAAGACTCACCCCGCAAAAGCTGGAACAAAGAGGCGTTGCATATGAAATTTTGATTCAATCATATATAGTGATGCAGAAATTTTTTTTTTCATTTTCTACCGCATTTTTATTTTAACCCTTTCGAAGGCCGTGGTAAGTATGCTTACCACCATTTTTCAAAGTCCATAGCGAACTTTTTTACCACTTTTAATATAGGTTTCCATTTGTTAATAACTTAAGCTTTCTTGAAGTGCATTTGAATAAAATTGGTAGCCATTTGTCAGTTTAAGAAAACGTATAAGAGTACTAAAATACATAATTCCTTTTGAAGTTTGTAGCATTTCTAAAATGTATTTTATAAATAACGAAAAATAAAAGACAATAAGTTCCTAATATGTCGTGGTAAATATGTTTTAAAATCTAGATTAATTTTTTATAAGCTAAATGAGTTTTTTTTTTCTTATATGAATTACTATTCTTATATCAATTTCAATTCCAAAAATACTTTTATTTGCTTTTACTAGAAATAAATGGCCTATTAAAGAGGTAAACTATAGTATGCCTATTTTTTCTTATTACATTGACTTCAATTTTTGAAAATGTTTCTTACCTGGTTCATAAATTCAGCTCTTCATGTTACCATATGTGTGGATTGTATATTTATATTGAGCACCCATACTCATATATATTCAATGTTACCCACAACCGGGAAGGACATGCCAGATTAGGGGTTTCCCCCCTAAATTTAGGGGGATTTTTTTATCTTCAGTGAGCGTTTTAGGGGAATTTGTTTTTATGGGTTTGTTTTGCGGTTATTTGTGAATTTTACTAGTCTCATTTTGGTTACGTTCTAATATCAAATTTTATAACTGAATGTGTGAGATGGTAATATGAAAATCAATATCTTAAACCAAAACAAAGAGATTAAGATTTAATTTTAGAACTTAATCCCTTTGTCGAATGTAATAAGTTATTACTTAGCTCGATTCTCGACTCTTGTTTTAGCTTTATTAAGTATTCTGTTTTCAAATATAGCTGTGGAGAGATGTTTCTCCATATTAAATATTATTAAAGACAAATTGAGAAATAAAATCTCTATAACTACAGCTGATGCTATTTTGCGCGTTCCATATGAACTTTCTAATCTTTGTCAAAATTTTGTATTTACTTCCTCTATGTTAAAAATGTTTAACAGCAAGAACATATAAAAATCAGAAAGTATTGACGAAAATATGTGGGATATTTCGTCAGAAATTTAAGCAAAATATTAGAATTAAAATATTATAAAGACTATATCGTTGATAATAAATTTGTTATGAAAAAATGTGTGAGTCAAAAAGCATTGAAAAAAATATCTTGAATATTTTAGTAGAAATTAAAGATAATATAATGATTGAAATGTAAAAAAAATATTAATTTGTTGATAATAAAATATTAAAGCAATGTTTTCTATGCATTATTTAACTTTTGTACTATTTTTTAATACTTATACATTAAGTTAAAAATTTTGGGTTTTTTTTAAAAAATCTTTAGGGGATTATACAACGCCATCTTGGGGTGAACGGTTTCGGCACTTGACTACTCTGCGTAGCGCAACAAAAACCGTTCTTATAATGGTAAATTTGATTTTTAGTTCATCATAGCTACCAGCTTAATACTGGTAACTATATTTATTTAGATGTGCACTGTAACGCCATAATTCCAATAGATGAAGACGGTAAAAAATCTTGTTTTATCAAAATTTCTCATAGAAGATTAGTGGTAGTTATATATATTTCTTAATTTTTCGACTTTGTTTTAGGTAAAATATTTTAGAGATTGACTGACAATTAAAGTTTTCAGAATTATTAGGAATTTTACCAACATTTTAAAAGCCTCATGACGTGTAAACTGGAATAAAGTGGAGTTTTATATGAACTTCTAAAATCATTTACATGTATTAGAGTAGAAAATAAAATTACTTTAAATTAAATTTCCTGGAACAAACAAAATTATGTATTAATCATACTATATATTACTTATGAAAACTTATCTCTAGGAGAAATTATTTCAAAAAGCGTACATCGAAATTTGGAAGCCCGGCAAACACGATTTCGCAGCGAAGTAGTTGCAGTTTACATATATTTTCTTTTTATTTTGCCAACTAATTTGTGAGTCAAAGATTCATAACTGTAACATGAAAAATTGAAAGCTGAAAATTATTCCTGAAACTTTTGATTGGCTTTGGTATGCCAAATGCGACTATTGTGGATAATCAGATCATTTAGGTATTCACTTTAAAAAGTAAAATGACAAAAATGTTATAAAAAGTTGCTACTTTTAATTTCTTTTAACCCTTTGGATACATTAGACGAGTGAGACTCGTCATGCATATTTTACTAGTAAATAAAAAGTGGTAACTAAAATATTTTGCTGTCAGTCTATTTCAGAAAGAAATAATGTATTGATAACTACCACATCTTATAAATGACAAAGCATTTGGTGAAGGCATCAGGTTATATTTGGTAACTATTTGAATAAAATTAAAACTTTTTTAATCAAAACTTTACTACCAGGTTTTTAATTTGATGGTTTCCTCTTAATTCGCAATTTGAATCAACCTCATCGGAGCACCACAAAGATCAAGCTCAAGATGAATGGGGAAAAGGGTAGCAAGCGGCCTCAGGTGTCCAGATGTTTTATACAGTTCAGTTTAGTTCGGAATTTAAATAAATCGGATATACAGCATACCTGCCAACTTTCACTGTTTCCGAGAATGGATCTTCAGAGTGGTTGTTAAACATTAAATGAAAAACAATGTGACTCAAAAATATGCTTATATTTTGATGAAATTCGCTAGCGCAGGGATTATTATGCTTTTATATATTTATTATAATTATTTATATGTAGTGGTGGTCAAGCTCATTTATAACTATCATTAAAATTCAAAAAATTAATAAGAAGTAACCTGAGTATTGCTACCACTTTAAATATGAAAATAAAATCTTAGGGAAAATCCGAAAAGTTGGCAGTTATGATACAGGTTTAATAAAATTTAGAATTTTATTAGTCAGCAAATTTTTTGGTCACCTGTCTCAATTTTCATGCAGAGAAACCAACTTGCCTCACTTGGTAAAAACATTCTAGTGGCAACAAAGTTATTTTTTTTTTAAATCTTATCAAAGTTAGTTATTTTTATCTCTGTAATTTCAATTAAACTCCTTTTTCCCTGGCTACATATCAAAAATCCGAAGTGTGATATGAAATGCAACTTGATTAAATTTATGTCATTGTTACTCTTATAAAGAATTCGCGTAATTATCCATATTCTGGTAATTATACTATTTCATTTGCTACCAATTTATCAAATTTTTTGCAGAAAGTAGAGCAGTTGGCCCCCCTGCCTGCATGACTTATGAATTAAAATAGTTTTCCAAAAAAAATATATATCGCAGTGAGTTATAAGCAATGGAATTTTATGGCACTTATTTATTTAGTCTTATCTCGGATCTCTTTTCTAAAAAAAATTAAATTAAGGTTTTTTTTTAAATATATATATATATATATATATATATATATATATATATATATATATATATATATATATATATATATATATATATATATATATATATATATATATATATATATATATATATATATATATATATATATAGTGAAATATTTTCCAGCTTCTTATTCTAGATTGTAACGCGAAATTAAAAGAATTATGTAGGAATAGCGTTAATAGAGGAATGAAATTACACTTTCTCCGTAGAAAGAGTGTTAAAAGCATATTTTCTCTTTAAGACAAGCTATGAGCAAAATGATGCGTGATAAGTTTTTCCTATTAAATAGCCGGTAGATTATTTTTCGTTAATAAATTATTTTATTAATTCCACAATTAGCTTTATTTTCTATAGTGCTATTAATATAGTATGCGGGAGAACTATTTTTAATTTAAAATTAAAAGATAATTATTGCAGCTTTAATATTATTTATTTTAGTTTTTTAGCAGTTTTTATATTTCCCTTGTAAAGCAACCTACTATTTCATACCTGCCAACTCTCCCGTATTTAAACGGAGATTTTATTTTCATATTTAAAGTGGTAGTAAATATATACTATTTTTTCCTTTATAAATTTAATTTTTAAATGATTTTGATCACCACTATTCTTACAAAAATTAAGCTTATATATTAATATGCGTTACTATCATGGTTGTCAGCTAATGTTTCTTCAAACACAACGTATTTTTTTGCTTCCAATTGAAATTTTAATTCCATTTTACTACCACTGGGAAAAATCGTAATGGAAGGGATCAAAAGTTGGCAGGTATGCTATTTCACATACCTGGATTTCTTTTTCCAATTTTCTTCAGAGATTCACGAGATACAATTTTTTTTTTCAATTTCCTTATTGTGATTTTGGAGATACATTTTGTTTCAATTTTCTTCAGTGACACTCGAAATGAAATTTTTTTCATTGTTACACATAGTCGGGCAGGACATGTGAAAATTACCAATGTTTAAACTCATCAATTCAATAAGTAACGAAGAACAATAAAACCCGTTTCTATAATGACTACCAGTTTAATGCTAGCTACAATTATTATTTATTTGTCAAGGACTTAAGACAACACCAATAAACCAAGTTAAAATTTAAACTAATTAAAATTTTTCAAAAAGTTTGCGGTATATATATTTTTTAATTTAAATGTCTTGACTTAATGTTAGGTAAAGTATTTTATAAAGTGGGACACAATTAGAAATTAAAGCTTTCAAAATTCTTAGGAATTTTACCAACATTTTAATATCCTTTTTTTTTTAGATTTCCTAAAAGTGATTCATGAGATATAATTCTTTTCACTTTCCGTTAAGTGATTCCAGAGACAAAATTTTTTTAAAAATTTCCTTATTGTGATTCTTGAGATACAATTTTTTTCAGTTTCGCTAGTGATTCTCGAGAAGCAATTTTTTTTCCTATTTCTTTTAGTGATTGAGATACATTTCTTTTTAGCATGTTGAATGCCACTCTAATTTTACATGGCTTGCTTGTCTGGCCAAAATGATTTTCTCAGTATGTATTGCATTAATTTCGTCAAATCATTTTAGTAACGATAGTAAAAATAAAATAAAAAAATAGAAAGCATTAAAAATTTACTCGAATTATGTGTTTCTAATAATCTTGGCTCCGCCGGTCACCGGTGACTCCCGTGGAATTACGAACAAACTCAGGGTCGGTCACCGGTGACCCCCATGACATTCAACATGATAATACAAAAGAACGAAGCCATGTGATTTCTTGTAACTAACTGAAAGTCAGTTTCTATAATTATTTATTTATTCTATTTTTTATTTATTTAATATTGAAAATAATTTAAACTCTGAGCAGAATATATAAAATTCTGCTTAATGCATATAGTTTCATAAAAATTTATTAACTTCCGATTTTGCCATACATTCAATCAACTTAAGATCTTTTAACTTAAGAATTTAGTTCTATTTATCGTACTCAACATCTAAATCTTTATCTCAGCATCTAAATTGCATCATTCATCCGGGACATTTTTTTGTCTGCAAAAATTGCTTTCATCAAAATTTTTGTATCAAATGGAGTAATTATCTACTTACATCGTTTTAAGGTGGACGCTAAATATCACTTGAGCTTGCATTTGCTCCAACTGCAAAATGCTCCATCTTCAGAAATGTTTGTTAAAAAATCTGAAAGAAATTGCAGACCTATCTAATCAATCAAACATATCGCCAGAATTCCAATTAATGCATAAACGGCTACTGCTTTGCTGTCTACCAAACATTTCATGAACTGATAGAGAATTTAAAACTAGAACTTACTACAGAGTTGTCCAACTCGTGTTTTAATTTCTCATCGTTTTAAAAGGTTCACCAGGATTAAATTACAATTTAAAAAAAAAAACTTTTAAAATTCATAGTGACTATGGCTGAAAGCTCGTATGTAGCAAAACTGAAAAAATATTCGTTACTATCAAGATTTCTTTTATAATTTCAACGTGCATAAAAAACTGCTTCTTTTCCAAGATAAAGTAGATATTGTTAAATAGTTTAAAAAGAGAATAAGTAAACTCCTCCCGAAAGAAAGTTATAACTGAAATGGTCTTGCTTGCACCACTGTTAGTGATGGGCCACATTGGCCCAGCGGTATCCTCACCTCCGACATCAGAAAGCATCCACACGGTTTCTTATAAGTAGTCTGCGCAGGCTATTTAAAAATTTAATAGTTTGAGAGCAAGAAACCAAATCCTATTTTAAAAGTGACTGAGAGGAATTTGTCATATATATTTGAGAACTGAATCTGTAGTGGTAGACAAGTAAATAAGACAAGCTAATAAACAAATTTTTAGGCATAAATTTGCTAGCACTTTCTAATTTTTAATACATTTCATATTAAATGGTTTATTTTTACTAGATTTTATATTAAAGAGCTTTTTCGTAAACTGGTTTGCCTTCATAGTGGTCTGATCAGACTACCTATAAAAAACCGTGTGGAGGCGTTGGCGGTATCGTCCGCCAAACACTGTGCAATGTTTGGAGGTAGCTGGTTCGTATTATTAAGTGTTAGTTATTATACTATATTATAAGCTAAGTGTATGTCCTTATTGTATTTTGCTTAACCCTTTGGAATCCGATTTATTTAAATACAAGTCTTAGGAGAAACACCCAAATTAAAAGCTGGCAGTAAGCTTTTAAATAAAAATGATTGTTTTTTCTGTCGATTAGTTAGCAAATAAAATTTAATACCTTCCAACATTTTCATTTTAACTATTGGGTAGTTATCAAAGCATAGCAACATGCTTTTACCACCACTGTTTATTTATTCTAAATAAATGCATAAAGAGTCTCACAAGATGCCAAAGGGTTAATTTATAATTGTTCTGGTGTGGTTTTAATGAACTCTAATATGATTTTGGACCTTACTTCGACCCCTCTCCCTTTTTTCCTGTTCATATTTAGTACATAAGATACGGTCAATACCGTTTTCATATATTCGACTTTTCAGACGTATCGGTAAATGCGGCCTTGGGCTGCTGAAGCGGAGATCATGCATACCCTCCAACTGCTACGGAATTTCCGTAGTTTCAGAAATCTTCTTTTCAGACGGTAGCAAAATTAATGTCTTAATATTTTAAAAAAATTAATTTTAGCGTAACTTGTCCACTATTACTTATAAAAGTGCAGGCCATATGGCTAGATTCTTAAGTTCTGATAAAAGTTTTATGAGAGGTCCATTTGTTTTAAAAATTTCTACTTTGGTTCGCTACCACTAGAAAGAATTATTTTCAAAATCCTCATAAGTTGGAGGGTATGGATCATGTAATCATTGCGAATCGTGAACCTCGAAATTGTTTTTAAGCATTGACTTAATTTTAATATAACAACCAGTATACGATCTCAATTTAATTCGCTATTTTCTACTACTTATAAAAAATGCTTTGAAAAGTGTTACAAAAATGGCAGTTGTATTCTAAGCTTATGTACACTCCGGACAAGAAAATAAACTGGTAGTAAGACTATGTCAAATCTAGTTTATTTTCGTAAGAAATAAATGTTCATGATTACCAAGACTTATTATTAGAATTTTTGAACTGAACAAAACAGTCATGTATTTATGTCCAGGGCAAGGATGTTGAAAAAAAAATTTTTTTTGTTCTGTATTTTAGTTTTTTCCCCCTATACAGCATACCTGCCAACTTTTAATCCCTTCCATTATCATTTTTCCTAGTGGTATTAAAATGGAATTAAAACTTCAATTTTAAGCAAACAAATACGTTGTATTTGAGAAAACTTAAGTTGACAACCATGATAGGAACGCATATTAATATATGTGCTTAATTTTTGTAAGAATAGTGGTGATCAAAATCATTTGAAAATTAAGTTTATAAAAGAAAACATGGTATATATTTACTGCCACTTTAAATATGAAAATAAAATCTTCCGGAAGAGTTGGCAGGTATGATACAGGTATCATTCATGTCTTTTTTTTATTTTTAATTAAAAAAATTTCCTTTATTTTATAAATTTTGAGTGATACTTTTTTCTGTTTAGAAGTATTTTGCTTGATCGTCTTCATAAATTTACATTCAATCTTGATATATTAAATTTCCTTTAAGAAAAAATTTTAATATTTAACAGAATTTTTCATGTTATGAGAATTTACTTTTGGAAAATAGAGAATATTTGAATTTAAAAACATCAAACTTTGTTTTTGATAGCCTTTTCTCAGCAAACTTGTTTAAGGATATGTTCTACCAAGTTATTTTAATAAAAGTGGCAAAATGATTCATTAAAGAATTTTAATTTTTTAGTAGACTCTTCCGATTTAAGAGACTACTGAAGAACTAAATTTTAGTCACTGTTTCATACATAATTAATCAACGTCAATTTTTAACTTTTTTTTGCACTTAGCGTGGTACTCATAATAATTTTTATATTCAGCGCAAACTTTTAAGTACAGAATTCATAACATTAATTCGAATAATGGTACACAAATTCTAAAAAAACAAAGAAAAAAAAAACATCTTTCTTACAACTGCAAATGTTTTGAAATATTTCGCAAAGTAAATATGCATATTTTAATACATTTAGAACACATTTTGAAAGACAGCAATTAAAGTTTTCAAAAATTATGTCAGCTTTGCTATTCAAAATTTGCATCTACAATTCCTATACCTACATGAATTAATTCATTATCTGTGTCCAGCTACTTCAACGAATTCATCCAACGCCTCCTACAACTGAAAGCGTCCACACGGTTTTTTGTAAGTAGTCCGATCAGACCACTATGTAGGTAAACTAATTAGTGAAAGAACCGTTTAATATGAAGTGTATTAAAAATTAGAAAGTGGTAGCAAATATATGTCTAAAAATTTGTTTAATTTATGAATATAATTAGTTTGTTTTATTTACTTGTCAATCACTACAGATTCAATTATCAAATATATATCATAAATTTCTCTTAAGTACTTTTTAAACTAGAATTTGGGCTCTTGCGCACGAGTGGTTCACTTTTTAAATAATCTGCGCAGACTACTTATGAGAAACCCATTGGAAGCTTTCTGATGTAGGAGGTGATGATTCATCTGAGTATTAGGTAATTGAAAAACTACCATGAAAAATGACTTACGAAGTGGAGTAAAGCAAAAGGTCCCTTAAGGATTAGAGTGCAGGCCTGCCAACTACTATGCTTTTTGCTAAATATTTTATAGAGTGGTGTATACAATCGAAGCCAAAGTTTTTATTATTTTTGGTAATTTTCTTAACTTTTTAAAGCATGAAAACTATATTGCTGGAACAAAGTGGTATCTTATATAAACTATTAAATTAATAATATGTAATGGTATGAAAAATAAGTTTAAAATAATAAAAAATATAACATAAACTTAGGTACCACTAAAATTACTTTTTACAAAAAGCGTAGAAAGTTGGCAGCCCTTAAATTGTATACATTTTGAAATATTTTTATTGTTAAAGGTTGGCTACCAATTTAGATTTTAAAATATCGCAGTCACTTTAATATAGTAAGTTAATCTGTCATATCTGCCAAATTTTCCTGAAAATTTTGCTTTCGTATTTAATATGCTAGCAATATTTTTGCATTCATGCTTGATTCCTGTTGTAACAAATTTCATTTAATATACGTTACTACCACTACGGTCAATTAGTTTAAACATGCACGAGAAAGACCAGCTTGTTATTTGATTGTGTTTTAAACAATGGGAAATTCAGTATTTGCCAATAATATCACTGCAGTAGTTATGTCACTATACGACTGAGAAAAAGAATTCATTTATTTATTTTTATTATTATTTTTTTCTGGAAGCACGCATCCGCATATCGCTGAAGATTCTATATTTATTTTTAATGGGGTAGTAAAATCGGAGAATCGCTCGTCATTTGAATCGAAGCGTTGCGGTGATTCGCAGATGCTGGCAAGGATGGGTGGAAAATGGCAGAGTTCAGTGTCAGGATGGTAGCGGTCGACCTAGGGCTACAACAGAGCGTGAGGACAGAGTGATTGTCCGAGCAGTTGTCACAGCACCTTCTTCATCTCTATCAACCGTCAGACGTTCAACCCAAACACCAGTGTCCAACATGACCATTCACAGACGGTTGAGAAAGCGAAATCTACGCTCGCGGCGACCGTTACGCCACCTGCCACTCACGCCTGCACACTGCCGAGCCAGACTACAGTGGTGCATGGCTCGATCAGGCTGGAATGATGCCGACTGGGGACGTATAGTCTTTAGCGACAAACCCCGCTTTCAACTGTGTCCTGACGATCATCAAAGACGTGTTTAGATACGCGCAGGGCAGAGGGGGGATCCTGCCATCACTATTGCACGCCACACAGGCCCTCAACAAGGCATTATAATCTGGGGTGCCATTTCCTTTGACAGCCGGACCCCTTTGGTCGTCTTTAGAGGTACACTTACTGCACAGCGGTACGTCGACGACATCCTAAGACCTGTTTTGCTACCGTTCCTTTTGCAGCGCCCTTGGCTGGTTTTTCAGCAGAACAATGCCAGACCACATACGGCACGTGTTGCTATGAACTGTCTGCAAGTTTGTCAAACTCTTCCTTGGCCTGGCAGATCACCAGATCTCTCTCCCATCGAGCATGTCTGGGATATGATGGGAAGGCGATTGCATCTGGAACGGAATGTTGATGACCTCGTTCGACAATTGGATCGAATTTGGCAGGAAATACCGCAAGAGACCATCCGGGAGCTTTATCGGTCATTGCCACGCCGTGTGGCAGCATGTATCCAGGCTAGAGGCGAGTCAACACCTTATTGAACTTGTTACTGTAACTCCGCAATAAATTATTCAATTGTTCTGAAATTTTTATCATTTACTATTCTGTACATTGTCTTCCTATTCACCAATTTTCGTTTTAATCGGACAACTCCTTCTTGGTGCGTCGATTTTTTTGTTATAGAGTGTATGTATATATATATATATATATATATATATATATATATATATATATATATATATATATATATATATATATATATATATATATATATATATATATATATATATATATATATATATATATATATATATATATATATATATATACAATTTAGTAGATTTTTATCCAATACTATTTCTAAATAATTCGTAGGCTTATATAATTCACCACTTTATGGTTCTTAAGCCAAGCCAAACTTTTCAAAAAGCAAGCAAAAATATTTGCAAAATTTACTTTGTAGTTATTTACCGTTATTTTAATTATTTTGGCGTGTCCGGAGAAGTTGGCTATATATATATATATATATATATATATATATATATATATATATATATATATATATATATATATATATATATATATATATATATATATATATATAAATAAAATCCAAATTTTGAGATAAGTGGGTTTAAAGTTCTCATTGCTAAGCAAAATGCATAAGAAATGCTTTAGTTTGCTTAACACGTTGAACGCCACGCTAATTTTACATGACTTGCCCATCTGGCCACGGTAAATAACTACAAACTAAATTTGCAAATATTAGACGGATTTTACTATTTTTTTAGAAGGTTTATCATGACAAGTCTGTTAATAATGGTGAATTATATAAACCTTAGAATTGTAAAAATTATTATATTATGTGTCTACAAATTGCTTAAAAATAGTGGTGGATGAAAATTTACTAAATTGAATTTATTAAACCAAGAATCACAATAATTAAATAAATTTTGAATAAATTTTCTGCAATTCCATAAAAGAGCGTAAATTTTATAGTTCTATATCATGTTATACGCTGTCATCCAGCTGTTTTTTGCGGCCTATGTGAAAGGTCAGTGTCAGCAAGCGGCGGCAGACGCAGCCTAAATGTAATTTCAGTGTCAGTCACCGGTGGTTGACGTGGCCTAGATGTAATTTCTGTGTCTGCCACCGGTGGCTGACGCGGCCTAAATGGAAAGTCCAGTGTCAGCCACCGATGGCTGACGCGGCGTTCGAAGTGTTAAACGAAGATTACCTTCAAGTAGAATTATAAGTTGTGCTAGTATTGCTGTTGAAAGAATGTGTATCTTCCTAATTACACCAGTTCGTAGTCCAAAATGCCTGTTTTTTGAGTTGTGCCACTATTTCAGCCCATGAGCGATAATTATATACACACGTGTGCGTGTGTTGAGGTTTGCAGTTTTAGTGCGGAATAAGTTTAGCCTATAACGGACTAGTATATTGTGTTTTCTTTCTTTGTTTTGTGTACATTACTTCTTTCTTATTTTTGGTACTAAATGTTTAAATTTTTTTAGGGACTACTCAGCTTGCATGTCTTTCTACTTCGAGAAAAAAATTGGAGACGAATTTCCAACAAAAAAAGGCCAAGATTATGAGAAGGATAAAGATGATAATGTGATACTAAAAAAGTGGATGCTTTTTCAAAAAGTCAAACCTGGCAAAGGAGAGTTTGCAATCAGGAATCAACAGGTGGGATTCATCTCTTTTTCTAAACAATTTTAAGCCCATCCGAGAATGGGTCCTAAAAATTAAATATGGTTAAAACATTCCTTCATTAAATTTTTTTTTTTGCACTTTGTTTTTCCCCTTAATATAACGTTTAATAAGTGATTCATAAGAGTTTGCTGGCTCTTATTTGTATCATTAATGATAAAATATATTAAATCTATTAGAATAAAATAACGTGTAAAAGAAAGAAAAAAATTAATTAAAAATTATGTTATTTTGACTTAAAGATGATTTTGCTTCGAAAATATTTAGTTTTAGTCAAAAATATTATCATAATTCGCTTGCATATGAAATATAAGGAATTGCATAAACTGTTCATTTCTATTTTACACAATATAAAGAAAAAGCATTCCCACAACAGCCTGTTGTGGGCCAGGTGGTCATACATGTTATGGCTCAATAATTTCGTGACCAACGGTATGATTGGGACAATAAGATCAGCACTGCGCATAGGCCGCCTTCTTCCATACAACCTGGTACCTATCGATCTGAAACTGGATGGGCTTCAAGCTGCCATCGGGGATCGAACCCCAGCTCTTCTCAAGGACAGTTCAGTGCTTTAACCACTGAGCCATATTTTATACATTATGTGAACTTTTAATTTAATACATGGACAGGTGGTCAATTTAATATTGGTTAAAATAAGGGTTCCGAGAATTGTTGGTGGACAATGAAAAGATTAACACCTTCCCGGCTGTTTTTTTTTTTTTTTTCCAAATTCGAAATTTTGTTGAATACATCCATGTATAAAAATTAAATATTTACATTTGAAATGCTTATGATAAAAATGAATGAAATACTAAATACAACATAATAAAAAGTTCGGAAATATAACGAATTTACTTTAAATTTGTGAAATATTAAGAATTTTTTTTAAGAATGTCAAAATAATAAAAAAAATCTATCCGTTATTTCAAAGTTATGTTTTTACTTTTAAAAATGTGTATTATCTGAGAATTAGCGGGTAGTAATATAAAAAAATTTTACGCTAATGCTTTGTCAAAACTCCCCGAGTTCACGTGACAGGAAAAAATTTCGATGGGAAATTGGGTCGATTATTCTATATTGTAAGGTCGTCGATAGCTTTCGACTGTATAAAAGGGTTATAAGTAATGCTAGGTGACTTTATTTTAAAACAAACAATTTTATTAACACGTTGAGCGCCGCGTCAGTCATCGGTGACTGACGCTGGACTTTCCATTCAGCCACCGTTGGCTGACTCTGAAATTACATTTAGGCCACGTCAACCACCGGTGGTTGACACTGAAATTACATTTAGGCTGCGTCAACCACCGGTGGCTAACTCTGAAATTACATTTAGGCTGCATCTGCCACAGCTTGCTGACACTGACCTTTCACATAGGCAGCTAAAAGTAGCTGGCTGACAGCGTATAACATGATATAGAACAATAAAATTTACACTCTTTTATGTAATTGCAGAAAATCTATTCAAAATTTACTTAATTATAGTGATTCTTAGCTTAATAAATTGAATTTAGTAGATTTTTATCCACCACTATTTTTAAGCAATTCGTAGACATATAAAATTCACCACTTTTGTCAGATATGTCATGATAAACCTTCTAAAAAAACAGAAAAAACCGTCTAATATTTGCAAATTTAGTTAGTAGTTATTTACCGTGGCCAGATTGGCAAGCCATGTAAAATTAGAGTGGCGCTCAACGTGTTAAAGGATGTGGTGACAGTTGGTTCATCGGTCTGCACTTACATACAACTACTAATCTGCAATTACATAAATCTACAACTACAATTTTCCCCTTGCATATACGCCATCTGGTGTCACTTACCATGATTGGATTTAACATTTATAAATACTTCTGTCTATCCTTTTTATTATTTTTCTTTAACAACAATGAATGGAAAGGATTTTTCCATATTTTTGATACAAAATTAATACGTCACGGAAATTTTGAAAGCACATTTGTGGGACTGAAGTCAAAGATTTTTCGCCGATTTCAATAGCAAATTCATATTGTTTTTCCAACTGATATCGTTAAGAAGATATTATTTCAACAAATGAGTTTCGAATATGGCATTAGAATAATAAATTTTTCAAATATAGTTCGATTTGAGGTAATTTCATTGCAATTTAACATTGTTTTTCGAACAGATAGTTACAACCGGAGATTTTTGTATAATCTAAAAAATTCCGGTATTTTTAATTGAAAACTACATTCGCCTTCCAATGAGGTGACCAGGGTTTGAATCCCAGCGATGGCTAGTCGATACGAATTCCACACCCGGCTCGCACCGACCCCAGTGCTGACGTAAAATGTCCTCAGTGAAAGACAGATCATGGGTTAGACTCTCCTTGCTGTGAGGCTAACCGTGGTAGATTTTCGTGGTTTTCCTTTCTATGCAACGTAAATGTTAAAAATATAAAAAAAATAAAAAAGAAAAACCCCACATCAGAAAGTCCTCTACAATGGCACATTTTCTTGCAAGCCTTGAACCAGGAGTTCCCTTGTCTTCAACGACGGTTATAAACTAAAATAAAATACAAAACTGTAAAGTATCTACCACTAAAAATGTATAAACCAATTGAGTAGTATATAAAACATGACTTCATAATAATTTTGAGTGGTTTTCGATCGCAATGCTTCAGTTATTGCTCAGAGTTTCGACGTGATTTTTTGAATTTCTATTCACATTATTATTACAAACGTCAGAATCGGAAATTTGAAAAATACGTGACTGTGGGAAGATAAGTAAAAATAGGACTTTTGTCTGTGATGACTGTTGAAAAAAGAGTATCGTTCGAACTCAATTCTGAGAGAAAAAAAAATCAGATAAATATTTAAAAAAAAAACGAATATACTACAACCCTATGCAGGGTTCCAGCTGTTCTTAGAAAGTATTAGTAATTGTAGTAAATTTAGGTTATTATTAGAAGATATTTCTTAATTTAATGTACCACTTTGTCGTTAAGTTGGTTAGAAGCTGTAATTTTCCTGTATATATATATATTTTCTTTGGAAAAAAAATTTGTGTTCTTTACACAAAAATAAAGTAACGAAATTTGTTTTATTTTCATTACCACTTTTTAAAATTTTCAAGATCCACGGGAACCTTATTATAGGTCACTTGTGGTGATCTATCAAACGTATTTCACGAGCCCTGTTTATAAGTAAAGAACAATAATAACAACTAAACTAAGAGACATATTTCTTCGTATGAATTAGCGGTTATTCAAAACCGGTTATATAGTCTCAAGACCGAATGCTGGGTACCCAGATCCGGGCAATTTTGACGGGTAACACCCATTTATGTTTGACACAACCATATTCAGAATTATAGTATACTTAAAACTATTCTTATATATACACTCATGTCCATAAATTAAGGGTAATGAAGTTCAGGCACAGAAAGAGACAGAAGCCAAACAAATTTGACTTATTTGTAAAGTCTATGTATTAAACAAAAGATAAAGAGAAAAAAAGATGCTATATGTTTGACATAATTAATAAAAATTGCGATTTTTACTCCCTGGAGCAAATTTCAAAAAAGAACCTATTTACAAAAAACAGTATAACATGGTTAGTATGATGGTTAATACGGAGTATGTCTCCCGGACTATGCAATACAGGCCGTACAACGCCTAGGCATGCTGAGTATCAAATTATCAATCTGATCTTGGGGAATATTACACCACTCATCAAGCAATGCCCACCGAAAGTCCGGTAGACAGGTGGGAGGGGATTGATGGGTTGCAATTCGTCGGCCAAGCATATTCCACACATGCTCTATTGGATTCAAGTCCGGTGAGTATGCTGGCCAATCCATACGGGTGATATCCTCCGATTGAAGGCATTCGTATACAATGTTTGCACGGTGAGGACGGGCGTTGTCGTCCATAAACAGAAATTCAACACCCATGGCGCCCCGAAACAAACATACACGTTGTTCCAGAGTGACATCCCTATAGATGTGGTCTGTCATCGTTACACTCTGAACATGCAGGTCAGTTCTAGAGCCAAGAATAATTCCTCCCCAAACGAGCCATACTGCACCACCGTAACGGTGTCGTTCAATGGTGTTGTCTCGGTGGTAACGGGTACCTGGCGCTCTCCATATGAAAGTCCGGCGAGAATCAGACTACAAACTAAACCTGGACTCGTCGGAAAACATCCCACAAGACAACTGTTGCGGTGTCCACAATGCATGCTCTCTACTCCAGGCTAATCGCAGGCGAAAGTGAGTTGCGGTAAGTGGAACACATCTGACAGGCCTACGAGCATATAGACCAATGCGCCCTAAGCGTCTGTACACGGTCTGCCTTGAAACTGTCGTACTGGTAGCTGAAGAGAGCTGACGAGACAGATCTGATGCTCTGCTCCGTCTGTTTCTTTTGGCAGTAACTGCCAAATACCTGTCTTCATTCGGCGTTGTAACTCGGGGGTGACCTGTGCTGTAGCGTCTACTCACATTACCATCATCTTGGAATCGTTGCCAAAGCCTGGAGATGACACTCTGGGTGATTCCAAGTTCCTCGGATACTTCCAGCTGGGTACGTCCACATTCCAGTCGTCCGATGATTCTGCCGCGTAAATAATCATCCAAATGCTTCCTTTGTGCCATAACTATGCGGTTATTGCACTGAAAGGCTTCTAAAGCGCTTTAAACAATTTTACTTCTTTACCACCATTCCTTATATACCTCTCTCTTACACTCTCGTCATCGTGACGTACTACCAGTGTCATCTAGTGGTTTCCTGTAATTTGCATTCTTCTTCAGGATGTGTGTGATAATTCTACAGGTGAAATTTTAATTTTAGAGTTTGATTTCAGTGTGATTCTGAATTATCCTTAATTTATGGACATGAGTGTAGTTTTAGAAATTCATGCAATTTACTTTCTTTATAACCATGTTTAAATAATTGTTTGAGTGTGATTGTTTTTCGGTAATTGTTTTTACTAGAGGTGGGCAAAACTGCTGCTGTGATTCAAAAGTAACAGTGACAAATAGCAGTGACAGTGAAAATTTCGATATAAAATTAATCAATACTTTCTATCAATCAATTCGATTAATCGTTATAATTTATTAAATTTGGTGTATATTAATCGATTAAATATTTTTAATAAATAATCGCTATAATTAGTTTTTAGTAAAATTAATCGATATCATCAATATTTTATCCAATGGATTAAAATAATTAATCGTTATACTTAGCAGTTCTTTTTGTATTAAATGGTGGGATAGCTGTTATCGAAAATGTCAACCTTCATCTAAGAAAAGGTAAGGTATCTAAAGCAAAAGTATATTTTGCTTTAAATTTTCAGGATAAATAAAAATTTAACTTTTTTCAAAAATATGCGAGAGAAAAAAATGTTGTAATACGACTATCTTAAAGATTCTTCATTATATAACAATTTTATCAGACCACAAATTATAGGAATCTTAGCAAATTATACAAATGATCAAAATAGATATTTTGGCTTTACGTTCAAACTCAAAGAGTAACTGGACGCCGTTGGCCGTTATGATATTCGATCAAAAATAACAGCAATATTAATCACAGCAGAGCAAGGAAAATGCTTCCAGAGGTATGGAGCAGCGATTCGCAGTCAAAGGAAATCAAACTGAGAAAAACAGCATTTTCACTGTGATTTTTGGAGCAGCGACAGTAGCAGTAAAATTTATCACAGTGAAAGTAGTAGTGAAATTTGTCATAGCTAAAGTAGCAGTGAAATTTGTCGCAGTGCCAGTAGCAGTGGTTTTTGTCACAGTGAAAGTAGCTGAGATATTTGTCACAGAGACAGTAGCAGTGAAATTTATCACAGTGAAAGTAGCAGTGAAATTTGTGACAGCTAAAGTAGCAGTGAATTTTGTCACAGTGACAGTAGCAGTGATTTTTTCACTGTGTTAACTTTTTGGTTGGAGCTGGATGTCACAGTGACTGGAGCAGCCACTGTGACAAGTCACTGCTCCGTTACGTTTGACCCATCTCTAGTTTTTACTACATCTCAGAAAGTATAGTTTCAAATCGAGCGAAAGTTGACAGGTTTGCAATGTGTTTGCTGATACTATGAATACTAAAATAGAATTTCAAAAAACTGCTGAAACAAAATTTAATTTTTATTTATTTATTGCAATGAATAGCTTATCTTACAAAAATGCTAAATTTATTAGAATCTCAATTCTGAATTTTTTGTCGCTTATGTAGATATTTTTATTGAACAACAGCATATACTAACTAAAATGCAATCTTAATGCTTGATTGACTTTTGAGTAGACCAAGATTACATAAACTGTTTGGTGTGGGAATCCTAAAATAACTACGAAACATTTGTAATATCAATACGCAAGCGTTAATGTCAGTTTCTACACTTCACCTGTAAATACAGTTAGGTCATTAACTTGAAATTTTTACTCATGAATGGGAAAATTTTAAACAAGCAGACATAATATAGACATAATACGACAGTAAAAATAAATTTAATTACTCGGAAATTAGTAATTTACAATTCAAACAATAACTATAGTCATAAACGTTTTCATTATTAAAAAATGCAAAAAAAGTTTTCTTTTTTTCTTTGCCTGTGTTGTTTTATGTAATTTTCATATACATTGTGTAAAGATGTTTGGTAATTGTAAAATTATTAAAGTAAATTAAAGAAATATCGAAATTGCTAACAGTTTTGGCATGTTGCAGGCCCTGTGACCCCAAATTGCAGTCGCGACCCACAGTTTCAGAAGCTTTAGTAGTAGTAGATAATATTTCTGACAACGAAACCAGACTCAAAAGCATACTTTCTCTGAATAATAATTAATTTTTAGATGGATTTATGTCTTTGTTCCTTCCATTTCTCGGATACTTTGTAAGTGTATGCGCAATTTTTTTTTCCTGCACACACATTTTTTACTCTGGTTGGTAAAGTTTTTACAATGCGTCACTAAAATGATATATAAAATGAGAAGAATTTTCCAAAAATTGAGCCACATCGCCAAACTTCAATCCATCAATGTAGCTAATAGATCTCATTATACACCAATAATTGAATTATTGTTTTTTTGGTACTTACGTATTAACGCAACCAGGCCAAAATTCGCATAAATCGCTAAATTTCGCGTAAGTAGAAAAAATTGAAATCAATTTGTTTTTATAAAACTAAGTATTTTATAAACAAAATTATAAGCATATATTTTAATAACCTTTTAGATTACATATTATTTCGACATCACATAGTGCATTATTTCTTATAACAAATACAGTTTTTTATATTATTTTGTTTTAAAATATAAAATAGCTATTAAACTCTTCCGGTTTCGAATTTGAATAAGTTGCAGAATTATTTTTTCGGTGGAAATCTTTTGGCTATTGCTTTTAGCACTGATTGAAAACCGTCTTCGGTATAATTCCATATCCTTGTAACAATTCAACAGCATCTTTTTCACTCTCAGGCAGATCCCAAATACCCATAGTTAAAGTATTTCACGGCATTCAATCTAACCAGTAAGCAAAATAATTTGTTTACGAAATACCACATATAACACGTAGGGTTGCCGTAGTAGGGTCGCCAAATTTGGCGTAAGCTTTCTTCTTCTTAAAATAGTCATAAAATCATATGCGTTACCAGAGATGCCAACTTGCTCCGGACAGCAAATAAATATTTTGTAGTGGTAGTTTATCAATTGTGATTCGTGGTTTAATAATTTCAATTTAGTAGATTTTTATCCACCACTATTTCTGAATAATTAGTAGGCTTATATAATTCACCCGTTTATCGTAGTCATGTCATACTGTACCTTTTAAAAAACAAGCAAAAATAGTCAAATCTTAGCAAAATTTAGTTTGTAATTATTTACCGTTTTTTTAATTATTTTAGCGTGTCCGGAGCAGTTGGCATCTCTGCGTTACTAGTACTGGAAACCAGCAAAATTTATTTGTTACGCTACCGGTTCCTCAGCTATTTATGAAAACAATATAAATATCGTATAGCTTTTTTTCATAACATAATATGTGTTACTAGCACTGGAACCCGGCAAAATTTGTTACAACGATCAGCTCCAGGTATTTGGTGAAATTTTTATTTATTACACGGCTGGTTCCGGGTACTCGGCCATTTATGAAAACAATATAAATATCGTATAGTTTTTTATCGAACTATTTACCAGATATAGCTGCTAGAAAATTTATTTTGCACTAGTGTAAACAGAAACGATAGTTATTGAAAAGAGGAGCGAATTTTCCTTTAATCAAAAATATTATGTATGAGACTAAGCACATATTTGTATGACACGGAGAATAAACCTCGAGAACCTCACATGGTCAGCTCGACAATGAGAGAACCTCAGCCAGACTGGTTGGAAATTGAATTTATTGCACCAACGCCTCCACACGGTTTTTTATAGGTAGTCCGATCAGACCACCGTGATGGATGTCCACTTTTCGAACGAGTCATTTAATACAAAATTTAGTTAAAATAAGAAAGTGGTAGCAAATATATGACTAAAAATTTGTTTTATTTATGAATATTATTGGTTTGCCTTATTAACTTGTCAACCACTACAGATTCAATTCTCAAATATATATGATAAATTTCTCTCAATTACTTTTATATAAGGTTTTGGGTTCATGCGCACAACTGGTTCACTTTTTTAGCAGTCTACTTATAAAAGACCGTGTGGAGGCTTTTTGATGTAGGAGGTGATGATTACACACACTTTCTAGCAACAAAAAAATTAGTTTAAAGTTACCCAGGTCAAATTTTATTTAGACAGAATTCAATTTAATATTAATTTTTGTTGTTGTTTCTAATGTCACTTGCCACACGGGCAAGCCTGCTTGGTGAAACCGAGCAAATTGAAGGCAGAGTGTGCGCTTCTTGTTTTTCAGAGGCGCCATCCTATGGCCAAGAATTCGTCCTCAGGCACACGCACGTCACAGACCGTTTTATAGGGCGGACTCATTCACACTTCCATTCATCCATCCACTGATCGTAATATTTACCTGAATCAGACAACGATCGATCTCCAATCCAGTACCCCCAGAGGTTTTGATTTGTTATGGGAACATGGAGGACTTTGCGACTCAACAGATTTAAATATTAATTGTAAATTAACTTATACGGAAAATGTAATGAAATGCTCACAAATGAGATTTTTGTTGAGTCATGAATTAAGTAAAAAGTTTTTTTTTTCCAAATAAAATCTACTCACACAAAAAAACTTATTTATAAATTTATGTTAAAACATTTTCTCACGTGCTTTTATTTACTATGAAAATAATCTTCAATGATGTTTTTATTAGTAATAGCATTCGAACAATTAATGTATAGTTTATAGGATTATATGTTCCGTTTGCAGCAGCTGTTGTCTACTATACTTCTATAAAGTGTTATACCTATAAAGCGAAATTATAAAAATATTTTTTCGGATTTACTAATAAAAATTTAGTATAAGAGTAATAAATATACATCGCATTTTTCTTCACTTATCTTTGTGAATTTTATTCATAATAATTTTACTAACCTTAAAAAACACCAATGTAAGTCCTTATTTTTAATTTTCGAATTATTGTTGAAACGATTGATTGTGGTATTACTATACTTCTATAAAATGTTACACCAATAAAGCCAAATTATAAAAATATATTATCGGATATACTAATAAAAATTTAGTACTATAAGAGTAATAAATATACATTGCATTTTTCTTCACTTATCTTTCTGAATTTTATTCATAATAATTTTACTAACCTTAGAAAACACCAATGAAAGTCCGTATTTTTTTTTTAATTATTTAACCATTATATTAATTTCGTCAAAATATTTTTCGGCGTTATATATCTGAATTTTCTTGTCCTTTTTTAAAGAGAATACCTCTTTAGCGAACCTATATCTTTTTCCCGAAGATAGTGAACATACATATATCTTTGTACTGAGGTTTACTTGAATTAAAATTCTGCACAAAAGTAAATTAAAACCACTTTAAATATAAAAATAATTTCTTGTGGAAAATGCGGAAATTTAGCTTTCGGTTAAGTATTCATTAAAAACTATAGGCCTTGTACTTCACTTTATTGACATAGGTGCTAACTTGTACAGCAATTGAGAAATTTTTTCCTTAGTGGTAGTAATATAAATATTTTAGAGTAAAACTCTCAATTTTAAAAATTTAAAATTAAATTGTCCTACAACTAATAAATAAATTAAATATATGTATGTGAGGCAGATTAGTTAGACAAATATCCTTGCGAGTGTTGATAAAATAGCTTTAACATTCGAAAAAAAATTTCAATTTCAAAAGTATTTTATGACTATCACTCTCTTAAATCTTTTTCAACGCACGCGCAAGTTGGCAGCTATGTATTTAAGAAGTTATTTTATTGCTGTAGATAACTATTAATAATGAAATAGCAATTCTACAATTTTTTAACATATTGTTCTAGTATAAAAAGTTTACTTAAAATATATGCTGCAATTGAAAGGTTAACTCTTTGTCCTTGAAGGTGCCAACTTGCTGCTGACAGCGGATTAATATTTTCGAGTGGCAGTCTTTCATTGTATATTTCTTGGTTTAGTTAGAGCCCCTGAATTAGACAGGCCGACTTATCAATTATTGTTGGAGCAAAGAGGTAACATAAGCACAGCGAATAAATATTTTCAAGTGGTAGTTTATTAATTGTAATTCTTGGTTTAATAAGTTCGATTTAGTAGATTTTAATCCACCACTATATCTAAACAATGCGTAGGCTTATATAATTCACCACTTTATAGTACTTATAACATGCTTTACGTTTTCAAAAGCAAGCGAATATTGTCTACTACTTTCAAAATTTACTTTGTAGTTATTTACCGTTTTTTAAATTATTTTGGTGTGTCCGGCACACTTGGCATCTCTGTAATAACATAACTAATACTAAAATAACGTTAACTTGCGAACTTGTTTGCTCCAATATTGCTTGATAGGTCAGCTCTGATAGTATAGGAGCCTTAGGTTTAGTAAATTCGTATTAGGAGGTTTTTACTCACAACTTCTTCTAAATAATCCAATGGTTTTACAGAGATGCCCAATTGAACTCATCATTTCAACACGTGGCGTAGCGCAATACCGTTCCTATAATGGTAAATTTCATTTTAACTTCGTCATAGTTACCAGCTTAATACTGGCTACTATATATATTAATTTTTGAATGGAAATTCAACAAGTCTCAAAAGCATACGAAAAAAATATTATTACAATTTTTCATAAAAGATTAGTGGTACTTTCCTTTTCTTAAATTTAACTTTTTTTGCGTTATTTTAGGCAAAATATTTTATAGAGAGGCAGACAATTAAAAATAAAAGTTTTCAGAATTATTAGGAATTTTACCAACATTTTAAAAGCCTCATGACGAGTAAACTGGAATAAAGTGGAGTTTTAAATAAGCTTCTAAAATCATTTACATGTAGTATAGTGTATAGAATAAAATAACTTTAAAATAAATTTCCGGGAACAAAAGAAATTATTATTTACTAAATCATGCTATTTATTATGCACGAAAACTTACCTCTAGGAGAAATTATTTCAAAAAGCTCACATGGAAAGTTGAAAGCCCGGCAAACACGGTTGCAGCCACTATTATTTTTTCCATCCTATCTTAATAATTTCAATTTTTTAAATATATATTTCCTTTTTATTTTGCTAACTAATTTGTGAGTCAAAGATTCATAACTGTAATATTAAAAATTGAAAGCTGACAATTTATACCTGAAACTTTTGATTGGCTTTAGTATGCCAAAGGCGACTATTGTAGATAATCAGATCATTTAGGTATTAGGTATTCAGTTCAAAAAGTAAAATGAAAAAAAAATGCTATAAAAAGTTGATACTTTTAATTTCTTTTAACCCTTTCGGTACATTAAAGGAGTGAGACTCATGCATTTATTACCAATAAATAAAAAGTGGTAACTAAAATATTTTCCTGTCAGTCTATTTCAGCAAGAAATAATGCATTGATAACTGCCACATCTTATAAATGACAAAGCATTTAGTGAAGGTATCAGATTAAATTGGGTAACTATTTAACAAAAAAAAAAAAAGCTTTTTTAATCAAAAACTTACTACCAGGATTTTAATTTGGTTGTTTCTTGAAAGCTCAAAATTTAAATAAATCGGATATACAGAGTTAAAAAAATTTAGAATTTTATTAGTCAGCCCATTTTTGGTCACCTGTGCCAAATTTCATGCAGAGAAGCCAACTTGCTTCACTTGGTAAAAACATTCTAGTGGTAACGAATAGTTAGGTTATTTTTAGTTTATTATTTTTCAGTATAAATAATTTTTCCACCATTACATATCAAAAAGTCAAAGTATGATACGAAATGCAACTTATTGTTGTTATATCGTGGCGACGCTGTAAAACAAATAGGTGTAAATATACTTATTCTGCAGGTTTAACTTTATAATTCGTTTAATTACTAAAATTTTTGCAGAGAGCACAGAGGTTGGTATGCCTGCATTTCACATACCTTTATTGCCATTTTCCCTGATTAAAATACCCCTGAAAAATATACTGCTGAGCTCTTCACTGAAAGTCAACTTGTTCCAGATTCTGATAAATGTTTTCTAGTAGTAACAAAATGTTTGTTTTAACAGGTTGAATGCCATGGGGGTCTCCGGTGACCGGCATTGAGTTTGTTTGTAGTGCCACGGGGGTCACCGGTGACCGGCAATGCCAAGATTATTAAAAATACATAATTCGAGTAAATTTTTAATTTTTTTAATATTATTATCGTTACTAAAATGGTTTGAAGAAATGAATGCAATATAGAACACATAAAAATAGTTTTATTTATATAAACAGAGATGCCAACTTGCTCCGGATATCGAATAAATATTTTCAACTGGCAGTTTATTCATTGTGATTCTGGATTTAATAAATTCAAATAAATAAAAATTAATACTTTAAAACAATAATTTAGTTACCACCAGAATAAAGTTGGCAACCCTGGATAATTAACAGAGAGCGTGGAATGAATGACACAACTGCAGAGAAAGCTAAAGGTGAAAATAAATTTATCATCCAAAAAGATTATTAAGCCATAGCAAAATAAATAAATAAATAAATAAAATAAATAAATAAATAAATAAATAAAATGCAGTGAAAGTAGCGGGGAATATTAATGAAGGGATTCTAGCAATGAAATCATTTTAATCTAAAGATTCGTTTTATATATTTATTTATGTATTTATTATTATTATTATTATTATTGAGAATTTGCTCATGGCTGTAATTGGGTACTTGCACTTCAAGAAAAAAATCGCGGATACCCACACATGTGAATTATGACGTCAGCTCTAAGTGATAGTTTTTTAGCAAAATGGTGTGTTAAATTTGAACTAAGATTCTCCACACAAGTAAGAATGTTAATAAACAAAATTAATCAAATACAGCGACGTATCGGCTATTGAATTTGTTGAAATATCATATAATTATTTCTAGTCTACGTCTTTTATTTAACTTTCACTTTCCTTCTTCATTTGTTTATGTATTTTATTGTAACCGTGATATATTTTTGATTTTTGTACCTGGCAACTTCAACGCATAATTAATTTGTTTATATTCCACATAGCTTCATGACTGTCTTTGTGTTAAGTAAGAAATATGTTTTAAAATACAGTGAAACCTGTTTTTATGCGGTCCTTTTTTATGCGATTTTATTTTTGTGCGATTGGTTTTGTGCGATTTTATTTCTGTGCGATTTATTTTTATGCGGTATATGAATCTTAGCGGCGTTAGCACCAGTTTAATGTTTCCTATCAATGTGCATATAGATGTTGTGTTCACGTTCTTCGATTCTATCTTAATGGTTCGAGGGGGTGACCTAAAATATGCTAATTAATTATTAGTGCAGAAAATAGTTTTAGTTATGAAATCAGATACAAAAACACACTTTCTTTGAATAAACATTCCTTTTTTTCGACGGATTCCAGTTTATGACATCCAAAAATATAGGAGGTAGCCGTAATTTGAGATATATAATTTTAATAATTTGGTCCCGACAGCGGTCCATGGTTTGGACCCCTTAATATTAATTTTACATTTCGTGCCTTTCGCCATATCTTGGTTACCCTCCATATCATGGGAATCAGAAATCAGTTGGAAAAAAAAGGTATGTCGAATCAGAGAAAATATATTTTTGTGTCTGTGATTCCGTAACTTAAAATATCGTCAGCACTAATTAATTAATGTATTTGAGGTCACCCGCTCAAACTATTAAGAATGAGACCCAAAACGTGAAGATACGATCATTAGTTCAGGAGTTATTTAGGGTGGTCCATTTTTAGTGGCACACTGTACGTCTGTGTTAAATATTTGTACGCGTAAAGTCCAATTTTTTTTTCTTCAAAATTAAAATCTTAATTATGGTACATGGCAAACTATTAGTTTATACATACTTCTAAAAACTGATTTGACTTAGTCAATTTTCATTCGATTCACAGGGCATCCAAAGGTCTGCTGAAATTTTTAAAGTGGAAACTAAATTTATACTTTAATAATTGATTATTAAATTTCCTTAATTACCACATACATTTGGAATCTTATTACATATAGAATTCTGATACATACTCGATGACAATTATCCATACCTTCCAAATTACTGCGCTTTTTGCCAAATATTTTACAGGGTGGTTATTTTACATTTCAAAAACCAGAGTTTTCCGAATTTTTGGTAATTTTGACACATTTTTAACCCTTTAACGGGCCATTTATTTCTAGTAAAAGTAAATTAAAATATTTTTGGAATTGAAATTGTTTTAAGAATAGTAATTGATATGAGAAAACAAAACTCATTTAGTTTATAAAAATTCCATTTTTTGGGCGGTAAATATTTTTAACGCGACCTATTAGAAACTTATTGACTTTTATTTTTTCTTATTTATAAAATAAATTTTATAAATGCTACTAGCTTCAAGAGGAATTATGTATTTTATAACTATTATACGTTTTTTCAAACTAACAAATGGTTACTAATTTTATTCAAACGTGTTTCAAAAAAGCTGAAATTATAAACAAATGGATACCTAAATTAAAACTGGTAAGTATACTTCCCACAGCCATCGAAAGGGCTATAAGCCGTAGCCCGAAAGAACTGGAACAAAAGGCAGGGATGCCAACTGCTCCGCTTTCTGGAATAGTTTTAATAAAGTGGTAGCAAATTATATGGTAAAATTCGTTAAAGAAAGATAGTTACGCTTACTTTTTAATAGAGTAACTAGTAGATTGATGACTTAACGTTGCATTTTATAACATACTTATAATTTTTGAGATTTAGTGGTGAAAGTATTACTTAAAATGAAAAATACTAATCTAAAAGTAACTTAAATTTCGCTACCACTCGAAAATACTTTTTACAAAGTGGAGCAAGTTGGCATACCTGAAAGTGGAGCTGCATATGAACACTTAAATCATTAATATGTACTGGTGTGTAAAATGAACTTAAACGACTAAAAAATAATACATTAAAACATAAATATAACTACCACTAGAATAATTTTTTGCAAAAAGCGTTGAGTGTTGGCAGCCCTTATTTAGCAAAAAGCGGAGCAATTAGCATTTCTGCATTGTGGACGAAAAAGAAACATTTTTAAATTTATTTATGTATTAGTGATAATAACATAAAATGGTGGTCACATCATTATAGCTATGTTCGATGTAAAACAGAATTTGTTTAGCTCTCACTTAAATTTTAACAGAACTAATCAGTTTCGAACGCGCATGCTTCGCCTTCAAAATTAAAAATAAAACATCCCCCTACATTCAGACTGGTCCCAGCCGGGAAAAATCTTAAAAAATAGGTGAATATCATAGAAATCTCAAAAGTTTTATTTCCGCCTTGATTTTAATAATTTGGTTGGACAGTTTTAACCTCTCGACACATTCGTTTTTTAATTTACATATATAATTTGGTTGCCAATTATTTTTATAAAAAAATCCTCCATTTTCTACCAAATTTTTATTTTAATAATATGCCTTTATTTTCTTATATGACTTATTCTTATTGACTTAATTTTATGAAAATGTTACTTACCTTGCTCATCCACTCAGCTCTTCATGTTACCATATGCAGACACGCCAAAATAATTAAAAAAACGGTAGCTAAAAACTAAATTTTGCAGATATTTGACAATTTTGCTTGCTTTTTAAAGGGTATAGCATGACATAACTACTTCTCCGCTTTGGAACTGGGCATCTGAGGCCTTGTGCACCGTTTCTCATTCATCCTGAAATAAACTAAAAATCATACGTGGCGAAAACACAGTTTTGGGGCACAAAAAGGAGTTCGTGAGAAAAATAGCTCTTTGCCGCCATTATAAGGTAATAACAATATGCGAGTAATAAAGTTATACTTCATATGACAAGTTTAAAGAAGTGAATTATATAACCCTACGAATTATTTAGAAATAGTGGTGGATAAAAATATACTTAATTGAATTTATTGAACCAAGAATCATAATTGATAACTATCACTTTGAAGTATTTACTTGCTGTCTGGAGTAAGTTGGCATCTCTGCATGCGTAAGTATTACTTAGAGTAAATTTGATTTTAAATTCGTCATAGTTACCAATTTAATACTGGCTACTATTTATATTTATTTATGTTCCCGTGTGAAATCTGCAATATAATATTAATAAAGTGGAAAAAAATATAATTAAAATTTTTCATGAAAATTAGTGGTAGTTTAAATTTTTTTATTAATTTTTTTACTTCGTTTTAGGTAAAATATTTTATACAGTGGCAGACAATTAAAAATTAAAGTTTTCAGAATTATTAGGAATTTTACCAACATTTTAAAAGCCTCATGACGAGTAAACTGGAATAAAGAGGAGTTTTAAATAAGCTTCTAAAATAATTTACATGTAGTAGTGTATAAAATAAAATAACTTTAAATGTCCTGAAACAAACAAAATTATGTACTAAATCATACTTTTTTATATTACGTATGAAAACTTATCTCTAGGAGAAATTATTTCATAAAGCGTACATAGAAAGTTGGAAGCCCGGCAAGCACGATTTCAGCGAAATAGATGCAGCCAATATTATTTTTTTCATCCTATCTTGATAATTTTTATTAAATATATTTCCTTTTAATTTTGATAACTAACTTATGAGTCAAAGATTCATAACTGCAACTTGAAAAAAATGAAAGCAGATAATTATTTCTTAAACTTTTGATCGGATTTGGTATGCCACATTCGATTATGGTAGATAATCAGTATTTGCTTTGCCTTCAATAAATAAAAATAAAACATCCCACTACATTCAGTGTGGTCCCAGACGGGAAAAATCTAAATAAAGGTGACAAAAATTTCTCACGAATTTTAACCCCTTGGGGACGGGTGATTCAGAAAAGCATTCGTACAAAATCAGAATCAAGTTGTAATTAAATAAAAAACGGTAACTTAAATGTAGTAGTTGCTAATTTGACAGACTTACTTTGCTTTTATTTTAATTATTTTTAGTTTAATCATATATATAATCAATGTTAATTCAAAGTATAACTAAATAGTTTTATTTTGAACAAAGTAATGGTGAATTAAATAAATCAAACAATTATAACTCCGCCCACAAGTAAACTGCTAAAGAAATACTTTGATTACCAGTTTTATCTTTTTACCCTGATTGATACATTTTTATGCTGGCACGTATTTGTGACAGTCGGCGCGAAAGGGTTAAAGGTTTCATTTTCGGTTTATTTTAATAATATGGCAGTAAATACTACCACTTTAATATTTTTGGTGGACATTCCGAATACTAAATTCGCTGCGAATAAAATATTAGCAATTTAACTATATGCCACGAAACAAATTAAGCATATTTCGTTTTTAAAGACATTAACCCTTTCGCACCGACTGTCACAAATACGTGCCAGCATGAAACTGTATCAACCAGAGTAAGAAGATAAAACTGGAAAATCAAAGTAATTCTTTAGCAGTTTATTTGTGGGAAGGGTTATAATTGTTTGATTTATTTAATTCACCATTACTTGGTTCAAAATAATATTATTTAGTTATACTTTGAACTAATATTGAGTATATATATGATTAAACTAACGATAATTAAAGTAAGAGCGAAGTAAGTCTGTCAAATAAGCAACGACTGCATTTAAGCTACCGTTTTTTATTTATTTACAACTCGATTCTGATTTTGTACGAATGCTTTAAACCCATCCCCAAGGGGTTAATCCTGATAAGGAATACATTATTAAATTCAATAAAAACTATAGCTTGTGGAAAGAAATCGATTGGCTAGTTGAAAATCTGCAACTCAAAAATAATAAATAATTATAAATTCATAAATTTTTATAGCCTGGAATTTTTTTGTTCAGGCAAAAATAAATAAATTTCAGATTTATTGAACAAGCTTAATTGTCATTTCAATATAACCGGAAGAATTTAGACAGTCAAAAATTAGCAGCTACAAATAGAACATTTTACTGTTAGATTTCATTCCTTACAGAACAAAACAATGTGATTCATTACAAAAAAATTAATATGCTTTATGCATGCATTTAAGGGAAAGAAAGGGCGCCAAGTACCTAATAGTTTACCCCTATTATTTATTTTTGTTGATCTTGTTGACCAATATGGCTGAATTCGTGTAAAGTTTAGAGTTATCCAGCGATTAATTAAAGCTATAAGTAAATACTCTAATCATAAAAAATGAATACATCATTCGAAAAAAATATTTAGTTATCCGAATTTAGCACTATAACTACGAGGAATATAGTACCATGACCACTGTGATGGCTCAGGGGATAGAGCGTTCGCCTTCCAATGAGGTGAACCAGGTTCGAATCGCAGCAAAGGATGGTTGATACGAATTCCGCATCCGGCTTGAACCGACCACAGTGCTGACGTAAAATATCCTTAGTGGTAGACGGATCCTGGGATAGAGTCCCTTTGCCGTCAGTCTAGCCGTGAAGATTTTCATGCCTTTTCTTTATTTCGTGGTTTATGCAGAGCAAATGCTTAGTTCAATCAAAACATCCTCCACGAAGGCAAATTTCTCTCAATATATGATCCAGGAGTTCCCTTGTCCTCTGGATTGGGTTCAAAATTACAAGGCTATGGAGTTAGTTGATTATCGGTAGTCGTAAACCCGAAATTGGGTCGACTGTTCTACGATGGTTAAAAAATATCCGCGAGGTAGAAAAGACCTAATAGCATGTAGTTGTTGCGATGTTTTTAAATGTTTGATAAATTAAAATAAAAATTATAATATCTGAATATAAATGATGATACAATTGACGTTTCTCGAATGGCACTGGCGACTGCCAAAGTTTTAATGAATTGGTAGCTAATTAAATAGTTAAATTAGTCCAATAGAATAACTACGCATACTCTTTAAGAATTTCACCACCAGATAACTGGAAAAATTTTAATTTGCAAATAAGTGTAAATTGCTAATATATAAACTTTTCCTGCAAAACGGTAAGCCGTGTTTATTAGTTTTGCAAACGAAAAATGTTTTTTTAAATTAATTGAATCCATAACTTATATAAAAGACGAATTACAGATAGAGAAATTCATAAGTCTGGAACCAGCAATCAGAACCAATTTTTTTTTTAATTGTGATCGCTTTAATACGATCACTGGTTACTCATTGGTCAATTGCAAGAACTCCATTTGCTCCCCGAACTTTAATTTTGTCATATATGTTTCTAAGTTTAACTTCAAGATGAATGAGAAAAGGGCCGTAAGGCCTCAGACACCCAGTTCCACTACAACGAACGAACGAACATTGGTCAAATGCTTTTTTTCTGGATTGACTCCGATAAACGCCGAAACATTTCAAATCATGGGTTGCAAAAATTGCCTCAATTGATGCTTGTCGTCCGATTGGTTTTCAAATCCTGGCTGTATACGTGTTTCCAAGATGTCACAAAATACTTTTCCTTCTTAGGTATTCATATTTATATTAAAATCACCGTCAAGACAGTAATTATAAGTTAATAAAAAAAAGAATATAAAAAATACTTTAAATTTTAATTATGTATACAGAGATGCCAACTGCTCTTTACACACCAAAATAATTTAAAAAAAACGGTAAATAACTACAAAGTAAATTTGAAAATATTTGACTATTTTTGCTTGCTTTTTAAAAGGTATAGTATGACAAAATTATTTTATTTTTATTTATAAAAAAATTGGGCACCTGGGCCGCGCAGCGGCCCCTATCCCATACATCTAGAAATTTACCTAAGTTTATAGTGATAACAATTTGAATTTAGCAGTCGATGTGGTAGCTAATGACAAAAATTATTATAAAGTGGTGAATTATATAAGCCTACGAATTATTTAGAAATAGTGGTGGATAAGAATCTACTGAATTGAATTTATTAAACCAAGAATCACAATTGATAAACTACCACTTTAAAAAATATATTTGCTGTCCGGGGCAAGTTGGCATCTCTGTGTATATACATTAAGAATGACTGCTGGTGAAAATAAAAGGAAAAAAAAAAGAATTCTAAAAAATTATCAAACAGTAGCGATCACCATCGCAACGCACGCCATAAAATCCTAAACAAGACCCATATTGCCAATGGGTAATAAAGATGAATATCTTACGGTATTTTGCGGTAAAAATATTACTTATAAGTTCAACTACTTAACTAAAAATTACCTAAATTTCATTACCTCTAGGAGGATATATAACGTTCCGAATCCGAAATAAGTTGGCATATTAATACAGACTATTTAATTGATACATGCTAGCGATGGTAGCATCTTTTTTAATTTGATCGTAAATCAGCTATTAACTGCATCAAGAAACCTAATTTTTTAAATAATATATTATACATTTATTTTTAAGAAAAGTGGTAGAAAACATTTTGACATTTAGTAATATTTGTTTAGAGTTACATTTTTTCAAATTCCACAAAGAAATTGAAAGTCAATAATATATCTTAATAAAATGATATACATTTACATGTTTAGTAACGGGTTTAAATGAATTTTAAAAAAAAAATCTGTTATTTGTTGCAAGCAACTAAATTTTTTCACTTATTTATTAAGAAAAATTGCTTCTCAAAAATCAGTAAAATCGAATCGAACAAAAATGTAAAAAAATTTGCATAATTCGAAGTGTATTTCAAAATAAGCAAAGAAGCTTCTATTTATCAAACAAAATAATAACAATTCTATAAAAAGATTTTTTTTTTAATTTCAAGTTTAAAAATGTTCTCTCTCATACAGATATAAAATTAAAACACAGATAAAGGAGAAATATATAAAAGAATTTAAGAACGAAAAAATTCGTTCAGCACCTTAAATGAAAAATTTTTTCACTGCTCGATATTTTTAAGCTATCATATCCAGCAGGGTTGCCACGGGCGACAAAAAATGCAAAAAGTGCTGACTAATAAAATTTAAAATTTTATTAAAAGAAATTAAATTTAGAAACTTTTTATAGCATATATTCTTAGTAGAAATGGTAGAAATCACATAAATCTCGGTGCGCTGCCGCTAAGCGGCATTAACCGATTCATCTGTAGTAATAAATCGATGATGAGGAGTAGTGAGGAGGAATGGAGATGGGAGGAAGAGGGGGTGCTCAGCACCAAAAAATCGAGAGGGGGTTCGTGTGACATTGGCAATCAAGAAATGTTGGGTGGCATGGGGTATAATTAAATGACAATATAATCATAAACAGTATAAAATAAGATAATCATGAAGATTATGATGACCGATATTATTAAGGAAGGTCTGGGTTAAATATAAAATAATATTTACAACGCACGATAATCAACCTAATTTGAATAAAAGATAAGATAAAAATAAAATAGATGTATACAACAGGAAAATAATCAATGAGAGAAATTTATGTCGTGAGCTCTGTTGCAGTGGTGACCCAGGCGACCTGGTTGAATAACCACTCGCCTTAGTGTGGGTTACTATCACCAACACACTAGTCTTAATCATACTACATATTCCTCGGGCACGACCCCTTGGGGTTTCACCCTCCTCGGTCCATGCATATGTTATGTATTACTATGTGTGTGAAGAGTAATTTTGATAGAAAAACCTAAGTTTGGCTGGGGCTGAGTGTATTTCGTGTGCTACGGCAACACCATATCCCTAAGGAAAAGGGTAGTGATTGGGCTAAATTTAGTGTTGTCGTCAATTAGTTCTATATCTAGGAGTGAATTAAAATTGCTGGTGGTACAGGCTTTTGCTTCATCCTAGAAATTTTTATTTAAATTTTTTATATAGATGTTGATGTCATCAACTTTTAGATCCCTTTTTATACTATTATTGCTAATGCATTTAGGGGCGCCGACAAGTTATCTAATAGTCTTCCCTTCTGCCATAGAGTGTTTATTTTTTAAATGATCACTTAGAGTGTTAATGGTGGGGCAGGCTTAGGTTAGAATTGGTCTAATTGCCATTAGATAGACAGTGCGCTTACATTTTAAGTCTAAAGATGACTTTGAGTTTAATATAAAGTTGAGGGTCCAATAGGCACCATTCGCTTTTTTAATAATGTTATTTATGTGTTGTTTCCAACTTAAATTAGAGGTGATAGTGACTCCTACATATCATATATTATTCTCATACTCATACTCATATGTGATGGTTATCTTAGCATCAGCCCCGCTAGGGGCTCTAACTAATTCATCTGAGTGGAAATAAATAATAAATCGCCGAAGCGCAACTGAAAGGTGAAAGTTGGGGTTCAGTATCTTTTACTGAGAGAAAATTAAAATGAAGTAGTGTGATTGAACAAACAAGTTTAAGAGAGAGAAGAGGTTTTGTGGCAGACTGCCTCGCCTCCCTTCGGGGTATTACCCCCGAGCTCATATATTATTCAGAGATGCCAACTCGTTCCGTTTTGTAAAAAAGTATTTTCTAGTGGTAAGGAAATTTATATCATTTTCAGTTAAGTATTTTTCATTTTAAGTAATTTTTACACATATTAAAAATTTTCGCTACATATAAAAAATTCAAAGTATCATATGAAACGCAACTTCGTTGAATATGTTTCATTGTAACTCCTTAGAACAGTGTTTCCCAAAGTGTGGTACGCGTACCCCCAGGGGTACGTGAACAGTTTAGTGGGGGTACGAGTTCTTATGCGAAATATCTAGCAACAAACGAAAATTTCAAAAAATTTTATTTAAAAACAAAGCTAGCCATGAAAATTTACGATTACGCATTTTTCTATTGACTATTTTTTGCAGAGTTAACAGCTAATAATTAGTGGTGTCAAGAGTCAGTTGTGATTTTTAACTTTTGTGCATTTTTTATAGTAAAAAATACATTCATTTTTTTATTAGTCGTACACAGCGTTACGAAAAATTTAGAAGGGGTAGACAAAAGTTTGGGAAACACTGCCTTAGAAGAATGGGTATAATTATCCATATTATAAAAGGTTTAGTTAGCGCTACAAATTTATTACAACTTAAGCAGAAAACGGAGCACTTGACGACACTGGTTTACTCATGAAAAGGGTGCGTTGCGCGAAAGGGTCATTTATATTTATAAGAAAATAATTTCAAAAGTAAATCACAGTGGTAGTTACGATTAAATAAATAAGACGTAATCTAACTATATATAAAAAATCTAATGATGGTGTCTCATTTTTCCATTGTTGCCGTTATATTTTTAATTGTTGGAAAGTCACATGGTAGGATCTAGTTTTCCCTCATTAATTTTCATATTAGTTTGGTCATCAGCAGCATAAAATTGATATAGGTATTGTTTTCCTACAAAAGTTTTTGCAATTTAAAGGTATTTACATGTGTTATTATTACGTTCTTGATTTTATTTGTTTTCTAAGTTAAGAGGATTGTCTTTACATAGACATAGAATTATGTCTTTTATATAATAGCATTACGTAGAATTATGTCTTAGAATAACATAATTCTACGTTACATTTTAAGATAAAGTTATTCAATTCGGTGTCTGATCTTATTAACCGTTTTACAATTATTTTTTCTTTTACACAAATTGCTTTAATATGCTATTATGAATTAAAGTTAAAGAGATTTGTGAAATGATTTAGAGATTAACTTTCAGCTTCATGCACAAAGTGATGCATGCAAAAATTTGTTACTTAAATATACTTTTAATATTAAAGATTATTTCAAAAAATGATTACTTAGATAAATGATCTGTGCTCACTAATAGTATCAACACAATAGTACCACTCAATAGTATCAAAAGGCGGGACAATTGTTTTTATTAGTACATATATTTTTAGTTGAATAATTTCAACTGTTTCATGCCGAGAAACAGCAATTCCTGAGAAGCAATTATCGATGTTGGTAAACAAGGGGTATAGTTAATGCGATCTGACTATCTGTTGGTAGTGCGATTTGACCATTATGAAGGTAAATCAATTCGTGAAAGAACAATTAAATATAAAATCTAGTTGAAATAAGAAAGTGGTAGCAAATACATGTCTAAAATTTTGTTTAATTTATGAATATAATTGGTTTGTTTTATTAACTACTACAGATTCAATTCTCAAATATATATGATAAATTTCTCTCAAGTACTTTTAACACGTTCACGCCGGGGTGACCCACAGGTGGGTCACGCTAGATTGTCTCATCTTGGCAGTGCACCGGAGTAAAAACTGGTAACAATAAATTACATTTTCTAGTTTTTTTTCCGGAAATAATAAAAATCCATAACTACCAATTGTTTTTGACGGATGCAATTCTTATATTGAATTGCTTCTTCGCCGTGTTAAATTTCCTTACAGTGAATTGTTATTGTTGAGAATAGATTAACTCCTCCCGAATATTAGCTAATATTGAAACTAGTGATGAGCCAATCGATTCATTTAAATTAATCGGTTCTTTAGAATCAATTCACTAAAATGAAAGGTTATATGAATCGATTCTTTGATTCCTTTTTTAATGATCGTTATAATGGAAGAGTCTTTATAAAAGGTGGTCGTACAAATTAGTTTACACTGTTTTAGTATTTGAATTATTGATCTAGGTCAGGGGCTCTCAATATTTTTCTGCCATGGAACTCTAAATAATTAACGTTCTTTCGGCGGAACACCTGATAAAAGTACAATCTCGTGTAGCCGCTGTAACCTTTCCACGGAACCATAGGGCTTTACGGAACACCAATTGGGGACAATTAATTTAGATCTTAGGCTCTAGGGTGCAGAAGCAGAATATTCCAGTTAAGCGGTCAGCCGAATGTGGCTAAAAAAAGTACCAATTAGAGAAACCCTTGCAATTCTTGGCGGAACTCTAGGGTTCCATGGAACACCATTTGGGAACCACTCTTTTAGATCCTATACTCTAGGGGGCAGAAGTTGAATGTTCTACTTGGGTGGCTATTAAAGTACTATCTCGTGTAACCGCTGTAACTTTTCCACGGAACCATAGGGCAAACCGGAACACCAATTGGGAACCATTAATCTAGATCTTGTGCTCTAGGGTTCAAAAGCAGAATGCTCCACTCGGGTGGTCCAGTTGAATGTGGCTATAAAAAGTACTAACTAGTGGACCCTGTAATTCTAACTAGTAAACCCTGTAATTCTAAACGGAACCCAAGGGTTCCGCGAAACACCATTTAGGAACTGCTAATCTAGGCAATGCTAATAATTTTTTTAGAATTTTAATAATTTTATTTTTTTTTTAATATTTGTTTGACTCATTAATTTTATTAAAAAATAATTATTTTTTTAAAAAAAATTTTTAATATAAAGACCAATAATGAATAATAAAGACATTCGTAAAAAAATAAAACGGTAAATTTACTTATTATAATGAAAAAAATTCAAATTGTATAACGTGAAACAAAATAAAAAATAGTTAAATTGCGTTTTAAAACTTAAAAAATTAAAACTTGAAAAAGTGAGAGGATATGAATTGATATTCAATAAGTTTGTCTAAAAGTATTCCTAACAAAAAAAAAAAGAAAAGGGGAAGAAAAAAAAGAAAAGAAATAAAATAATTAAAAATATCCCTCCCCCCAGTAGTAAAAGAATATTCACTCTAAATACTCACATTTTTCGCAATAAACAGTTTTTCAATCATTAAAAAAATAAATATTTTTTTTTTATCTTTTCTTAAAATTAAAAAAAAAAAAAAAAAAAAAAAAAAAAAAAAAAAAAAAAAAAACCTGTCCTTTTTTCTGAAAATTTTTAGTTACTTGCCCCTTTTCATAACCCCCATCCCTCTGAAGGCATCTTTTAATTTTAGAAAAAAAGATAATAGCGAAAAGAATCGATTCGTTTCTCGAAGCAGTTCTTTTAATGTTAAAAGATATAAAACCGCTCAAATGAATCATTTAAACAGTTCAGTGAATCGAATGCAATGTTAAAGTATAGGAAAACGACTCAAAAGAACTGATTGGAAATCCAAATCAACTCTTTGAGCCGATATCAATGTTAAGAGATACGAAACGACTCAAATGAATCGTTTAGAAGTTCAATTCAACTCTTTGAGCCGATTTCAATGTTAAGGGATAGGAAACAGTTCAAAAGAATCGATTCATTTGGCTTTATGATTCTTTTAATGCTAAGAGATAGGCAAACAGTTCATTGAGTCGTTTATTCGACTCTTGATTCTTTTTCTCGCATTCGGCTCATTTTTAACCAATCAGAGGATCGTTCATTCGATTCTCGACTCTTTTTGTCTCATTTAACTCATTTTCAAGCAATCAGAGATTTACATTCATGCGTAAGTTCATTACCCAATCAGCGCAACGGTTTCATTTTCTATGGCTCTCGCTCCTTGGCATAGAATAAACGATAACATAAAACTCTGCTTTACTTCATATTTACTGAAATTTATAATTCGAAAATTGGGTATAATATGAAGAAAAAAAACACTACTACTTCGATTTAGTAGGAACAACATATGACGCAATGCTAAACGAATGGAATTTAGTTGTTGTTTATTTAGTTATTGTTATTAGTAGTTGTTGTTATTTGTTTTAGTTGCTGTTGTTTATTTAGTTGTATTTAGTTTCAATAACTTTTCTTTATAATGCAATAAAATCTGGCGAGCAGCTATTTAAACGATCGAACACTTCGTTTGTTTATTTGTGGCTTGAAGTTAGGTTCGCAGAAAATGCCGTTCATGGGTTAAATTTAGTAGGAACAACACAACCTGTGACGTAGCTATATTATACCCAATTAAACATATGAATGAAAAAATTCGCTCTTTAATATTAAAGGACTGAAAAGTAATATCTGAGCTTTACAGCATTAATATCTTTTTTATTTGAAAGGAAGAACCGAAACTGGAGAAAACAGCTTTTCAGTTGATGTTGCCATTTTTAAATTGTTGTTTATCAATAGAATTTATTAATTTCGTAGATGAAAAGAAAAAAAGAGAGAGTGATGCATACAGTACGTATTGCATTAATAGCATTTTCAATTCCCTTCATCCTTCAAGTGAGTCCATTTTATTAATCACCTCCGGAAACCGGTTGTGCGCTAACGTTGACATCGGGGTCATTCTCATTGGATGCGATTTTTCCACTTGCGAAAACTTTCACACATACGAGTACCTTATTGGCTAGTTGTTCGCATGTAAATATTTTCAACCAATCAGATTGTCATTCACATGATACTCGAGTGAGAATGGACCTGTGTCTATTCGACTGAGATAGGAGTTTTTCAAGCTCCAATTGTATAAACGAAATGCTGTATCAAATGCATATGCGGATGTTTAGTAAGTATAAGTACTAACTCTGAATAAGCTTATAAAGTGTAGAGTACAAAATATTGTCAAAAAAAAAAGAATCGATTCTTTTTCAAAAACGAACTTGATGAATCGATTCACAAAAAAGAGTTGATTGAAATATCGATTCTTTCGTTTTTCGCACATCACTAATTGAAACAGTTCTTATACCAGTATTTTCACTTTTCCCAGCGTGTTAAAATAGAATTTGGGTTCATGTGCACATACTACTTATTAGAAACCGTGTGGAAGATTTTCGATGTAGGAGGTTATGGCTTAGCCACCTAGTAAACATATAAAAGTCAATTTATTTTCTACTACATGTCACATTTTTTGTCACCTGTGGCCTCACTGTATCTAGAGATAGTTTTCATATGTAATGTGCAGTTCGATGTAAATAGAGTTTCCAGCTATTTACATCTACGGCTCATATGTTGTGAGTTATAGTGAGTGAGAGAATAACTGAAAGTGTCATGTGACGCTTCATATGTTTTCAGAAAAGCTTCCGAAATTCTGAAGTCATTTTTATTTTGCGCATATTTTTTAGCTTTAGCTGCTGGTCCTACATTTCTTTTTAATTGCTCCATAAATGTCATTAATCCTTTGAAACCTTCGTTAAAAATTATTACTACTAAGTAAGTAGCTATTTTTTTTTTATTTTTAAAGAACTTATTAATTACTTTTCTTACAAAATCAAAAAAATATTTAATTAAAATAATTTAAATGATGGTATTTCGCTAAAATATTTTATATCAAATGAACAAATCCATTAATCAACTGAGAGCACATGTTCACGTGATCGTACACGTCACATTATGCTATAACTTTTACATTTTTACGCAAATCAATTCAATATTTTGAGCCCTAAAAGGATAACTATGAAAAATGTAATTTATTTGTGTATATTTTTTTTAATATTTTACTGTGTTGTTCCCCCTTAATAGAACTTCGGAAGTTCCAATTTTGTAACTGCTATAAAAAAAATTCAAAAGTTAATTACTATTTTGAATTCAAAAAAAAAATCTCTAAAAATGTTTTGAGATATTGAAATTTTCAATAATTTTAAATTAAAAAATATAAATAACTGAAATTTATAAGTACACTGTAAAAAAATTATTTTAATCAATAAAAGATTTTAGAAAAATATCTAATTTAATAAGTGGAGAAAATGAGTACGTCCTTTATGTTTTATTGCTCGTTTTTTACAGCAAATAATATAAATTCTTTATTAAGATAAACTTGCATTTTTTTCGGTTGTAACTATTCAATAAAAGTAATGATAGAATTCGTTTAGAAATCTTTCTATTGAGGGTTAATTTTCAAAGGGAAGACCCGAGAGGGAGGGAAAGCGATTTCATACCTGGCAAATTCTTTCGGATTTTCCGGAAGATTTTATTTTCATATTTAAAGTGGTAGTAAATATATACTACTTTTTCTTTTATAAATTTAATTTTTAAATGGTTTTGATCACCGCTATTTTTACAAAAATTAAACACATATATATAAATATACGTTACTATCATGGTTGTCAACTTAAGTTTTCTCAAATACAACGCATTTGCTTGCTTAAAATTGAAGTTTTAATTCCATTTTAATACCACTGGGAAAAATTATAATGGAAAGGATAAAAAAGTTGGCAAGTATGTGATTTCTAACATTGCACTATTATGCAACTTTGGCACTTTTCCCCCCAATATTTTTCTGAGACACTATTGCTTCATTCTTTTACACGAAATAGTTTACATATTTACTTACTTGATTGTATTATTTTTAAGGCCGGTGAAATTGCTTTATTGAAACCGGCATTACTTAACCTGTTAGTGCCCAGCGTCATATTTATAGGACAGTTTCCTTTTCCAAAAACATATATTGTGGTAGGACAATTATTTCAATTTTAGTCTCTTATCTAGGAGAATTAACCCTTTCGCACCGACTGTCACAAATACGTGCCAACATAAAACCGCATCAATCAGGGTAAAAAGATAAAACTGGTAATCAAAGTATTTCTTTAGCAGTTTATTTGTTGGCGGAGTTATAATTATTTGATTTATTTAATTCACCATTACTTTGTTCAAAATAAAACTATTTAGTTATACTTTGAATTAACATTGATTATATATATGATTAAGCTAACAATAATTAAAGTAAAGACAAAGTAAGTCTGTCAAATGAGCAACGACTACATTTAAGTAACCGTTTTTTATTTTTTTACAGCTTGATTCTGATTTTGTACGAATGCGTTTCTGAATCACCCGTCCCCAAAGGGTTAAAGGTATCCCTCCCACTATAATTTATTAATGATTTAAGATTCTATCGCTAGATGTATAACTATAAGGTGCAGGGACATTTCGAACTGAAATGGTAACAAATAGTTGATATTAGCCATTTAGTTGCGTTACATATTATACCACTTTTTTCATAAAGCCACTTTTTGCACCACTTCAATATAAAAAGTCGGGATAAAACGGGTTAAAGTTGCTAAGATGGAAAGTTTTACTCGTCATATCTAAGGACACTGGACAAAAAATTAGTCACAGAAATTATGAAAAACATCATTTAATAGCATGTAACACCACCCCCGGATTCGATAACCGCCAGGATTCGGTTAAGAAGTGAGTCCACAAGGTTTTGCAGGTACGCCGAATCCAGTAGTATAAGCCACTCGCTGAGGATTTGATTGCGGAAATCCACCAAATTGCGAGGATGCCGGCATTTTACCATCACCTTCTACATCAGAAAGCCTCCACACGGTTTCTTATAAGTAGTCTGCGCAGACTATTTAAAAAGTGAACAGTTTGAGCGCATTTATCCAAATTCTTTTTTGAAAGTTCGTTCGTTCGTTGTTGTAGTTCTGGGCATCTGAATCCTAAATGGCCCTTATCCCATTCATCATGAACTATCCCAAAGGGACATGCATAGGAAAGTTGTATTGGTGGTTCGGAAAAGAACCTGAAATGCGATAAAATAATGAAAGGCATCATGGGTACAATGTAGCAGACTTGATGGTGAGGCTCCTCATCTACGTCTTTAGGGCTGGGAGTTTTTTTTTAAAAATTCATTCGTTGTTGTAGAACTGGGCTACTGAGGCCTAAATGGCCATTATTCCATTCATCATGAAATATCCCATGACGGGAACATACATAGGAACGATTCTTTTTTGAAAGTCTTTCTTTCTTTCTTTAACCGGTTTTGTCTCGAATTTATATATTGAAATGATACAAAAAGTGGTTTTATGAAGAAGTGGTAAAATATATTATCGAAATTAATTGGTTTTTCTACAGTTAGATAATTCAAAAAGCCTTTGATAGATCAAAAAGTACTTCTTTCTTTCTTTATTTAAACAAAACTGGGTGCCTAGGCTGCGCAGCGGCCCCTACCCCATTCATCATGAAAATTATATACAGTGAATAAAACATTTTGAATTATGTAACAATGTGGTAACATTATAATAAAGTAACCATGATTAGAAGTATGTACAACTTTGATCGGAGATTTACATTAATTGCCATTGAAAAATGAATACAATCATGATTAGATGGATATACATAAAATACGAGCTTAATCTGTGATATTTACATTAATTGCAGTAGAAATTTGAAATTGAGCATTAAAAATTGATGATAGCATATATACAGAAAATCGGGATTCAAAATCATGAAGATTCTACATAAATTTTGCAAAGCCTTAGTGGCGCCATCTAGCATGTTTTAATGATTTGTGGTAGCCATAAAAAAATCAAGCCGTTTACTTGTGAAATAATAAAACAATGAAAAAATTCAATATGACAAATTGGCGTTTTTACATAACACTAGAAATATTGATGGTAGACTTAAATTAAAAATAAAGATAAAATATGATTTGATAAGTACAATAATTGATTTTTGAAAAATGAAAGACATAATTGATGATCAAAAAGTACTAGCTCTTTATAATTCTATATCTAATCAGAAATAACTAAATCATCGTGGTATCTGAGAATCTTTTAATTCACCCAGATAAATGAAAATACTGAAAAAAGTTTCCCATCACAATGAATGTCTTTGAAAAAAGGAACTGTCCTAAATATATGACGCTGGGCGTTAACCGGTTAAACAAAACTGGGTGCCTAGGCCGCGCAGCGGCCCCTAGCCCATTCTTTTTTTAAAGTCCTCATCATCAATATTTATCATCTTTTTCGAAAGTTACTTTTATTTACAAAAATTGGGCACCTGGGCCTCTTAGCGGCCCCTATCCCATACATCTAGAAATTTACAGAAAATTTATAGTAATAACATTTTGAATTTAGCAGTCGATGTGGTAGCTAATCTTTTTTTTTTTTTTTTTTTTTTTGAAAGTGACTGAGAGGAATCGGTCATATATATTTGAGAATTCGATCTGTAGTGGTGGACAAGTAAATAAGACAAACTAATCATATTCATAAATTAGACAAATTTTTAGACATACATTTGTTACCACTTTCTTATTTTCGCTAGATTTTTCTATTAAAGGGCTCCTTCGTGAACTGATTTACCTTCTTAGTCGATCGGACTACCTATAAAAAGCCGTGTGAAGGCTTTCAGTTGTAGGAAGCGTTGGTTTTACCCGTTGTTTCAACATGTCCTGCAAATTTTCTATGGAGTTCAAGTCAGGTGATTTTGAAGGCCACTCGAAATGTAGTTGAGTGTTCATAAACATAATCTTCCAGCCCGATAAACTTTGCTGTTGTCATCTTGAAACATAGGGGTATCGACAACACACTCTTCAGGAAGATGTTGACTGAAAGGCAACATCTAATCATCCAGAATGTTCAAATAAACATGTTGGTTCATGTTAGTGTCCACCTCAGTTAGGGGCCCAATTCATAATAAGAAAAATGCCCCCAAAACATGACAGACCCACCTTCGGCTCGAACCTGACCTTTGAACAGAATCAGAATGAAATGCTTCATCTGCTCTTCGGAGCACTCGAAGACGTGAGTCTTTTAAATAAAGGCAAAAACGTGATTTAGCAGACAATACTACATTCCGCCATTCAGCAACTGTCCACGTTCGGGGACTTCTAAAGCACTGAAGTCGCACAGCTTTAAGTGTACATGTGATCAATGGACTTCTAAGAGAAGTTCGACTCCAAATGTTCATTGCATGTTCATTGTTCATTCCCGTCGCAATTTTATCACACTAACAGGTTGAGATGGAGGGTTAGAAAGCGATTTTGGTTGACGAGTCGTGAAACACGTCTCCGGTCTCTTTCATGCAAGATCTTTTTCCGACCACAATTCTGAAGTCGACTTTCGTGACCACGTGCATTACACCACCGCTCGTAGACACTTTGAACATTCCGTATCAAAACACCAATAAACCCAGCAACTTCATTCACCGTATGACGATGGGCACGGCTAAACACAATTGCCTCCTTTTGCCACTTTATCACATCCTTACACTTATCCATATTTACGCACATTTTCCTCTTTAAACAAAAATATCTCACTGATAGCTACTTGCCTTTGATCATGTTAAAGCAGTGTGCACGTAGTTGAGCACGTTACTTGACCACTGCGTCATCTAACGAAACTAAATGATTCATCGGTGCTTGCTCACTAGGGTGACTAATTTTTTGTCCAGTGAGCTTACTATTAACTCTAACAAAGCAGCGATGGCTCAGGCATTCGCCTTCCAGTTAGGTGAACTGGGATCAAATACAAAGATGGCTGGTAGATACGAATCCTGCATCCGACTTTCATCTTCCACAGTGCTGACGTAAAATAGCCTCAGTAGTAGCATCATGGGTTAGAGTCCCCTTACCGTCAAGCTAACCGTGGGAGGTTTTCGTTGTCTTCCTCTCCGTGAAACGCAAGTGCGGGATAGTTCCATCAAAAAGTCCTCCATGAAGGCAAACTTCTCCCAATACTTCCCTTGTCTTCTGGATTAGGTTCAAAAGTTAGGCTATGTAAGTTAAACATTAGTCGTCGTAAATCCGAAAATTGGGCTCAGAGTTTGTGGTTTCACTGCAATCAGCCTAAAAAAGTCAGCCTGATTAGAAAATACGAATGACTTTGATTATTAATCTCCCTTGTTGCAAAATTAGGACTGTTGTTTTTAAAAGAGTAGTATTTTCTTAAGGGGGTAAACCACTTGCTTTTTAATGAGGTGAATCAGGTTCGAGTTTCAGCGGTGGCTGATCAATTCGAATTCCACATCCAGGTCTCACCAACCACAGTGCTGATGCAAAATATCCTCAGTGGTAGACGGATAATGGATTAGAATTCCCTTGCCGTAAGGCTAACCAGGGGAAACTTTCGTGGTTTTTCTCTCCATGTAGCGCAAAAGCAGGTTAGATCCATCACAAATTCTCCATGAAAGCAAAATTTTCCTACTACTTGATCCAGGAATTTTCTTGTCTTCTTAATTTGGTTCAAAATTACAAGACTACGCAGATAAGCATTGGTAGTCGTAAACTCAAAATTGGCTCGGCTATTTGACGAGTTTCATAAAATTAGTAAAATTAGCAAGTGAGAATTGTCGTGGCATATGAGATAGAGCGTTTTTCTAACATGAATTGAAGCAGGCATGTATCCCAGCGGTGATTGGTTGATTCGAATTCTGCTCTCGGCTCTCCACAACCACACTGCTGACGTAAAATATCCTCAGTGCTAGACGGATCATTGGTTAGAATTCTCTTTCCATCGGGCTAACCATGCGAGATTTTCGTGTTTATTCGTAGCTCCTCGTGGTTCATCGTTGATCGGCGAAGTCAGGATTATTAGAAACACAAAATTTGAGTAAATTTTTATTTTTTTATTTTATTTTCGTAAATAAATTGGTTTGAAGAAATTAATTTAATATAGAACATGCAAAAATAGTTTTATTTATATAAACAGAAATGCTCAGGACAGTGAATAAATCTTTTCAAGTGGTAGTTTATTAATTGTGATTCTTGGTTTAATAAATTCAATTCAGTAGATTTTTATCCACCACTATGTCTAAACAACTTATATAATTCACCACTTTTTTCAGATATGTCACGCTAAACCATTTAAGATAACATACCTGCCAACTTTTCCGGAAGATTTTATTTTTATATTTAAAGTGGCAGCAATACTCAGATTATTCTAATTAACTTTTTGAATTATAATGATAATTATAAATGAGTTTGACCACCACTACATATAAATAATTACAATAAATATATAAAAGCATAATGATCCTTGTGCAAGCGAATTTCAACGGGATTAAAATATAAATATATTTTTGAGTCAGATTGTTTTTCGTTTATTGTTTTACAACCACTCTGAAAATCCATTCTCGAAAAAAGTGAAAGTTGGCAGGTATGTCTTTGACTCACAAAGAAGTTAGCAAAATTAAAAGAAAATATATTTTTTAAAAAAATTTAAATTATTAAGATAGGAGGGAAAAAATAATATTGGCTGCAACTATTTCGCTGCAAAATCGTATTTGCCGTGCTTCCAACTTTCGATGTACACTTTTTTTAAAAATTTCTCCTTGAGATAAGTTTTCGTACGTAGTATATAGTATGATGTAATGCATAATAATTTTGTTTGTTCCAGGAAACTTCATTTTAAAGTAATTTTATTTCATAATCTACTACAGTGTTTCCCAAAGTGTGGTACGCGTACCCCAGGGGTACGGGAACAGTTTAGCGGGGGTACACATTCTTATGCGAAATATCTTGCAACAAACGAAAATTTCAAAACATTTTATTTAAAAACCAAGTTAGCCATGAAAATTTACGATTACTTATTTTTCTATTGGCTATTTTTTGTAAAGTTAACAGTTAATATTTAGTGATGTCAACAGCCACTTGTGGTTTTTAATTTTTGTGCAGTTATTTTATAGTAAAAAGTACATTCATTTTTTTATTAGTGGTACTCAGAGTAACGAAAAAATTAGAAAGGGTACACAAAAGTCATAAGTTAGGGAAACACTGCTCTACTTCCTGGGATGCCACAGGTGACTATTTTTGTAAAAAGTGCTGACTAATAAATTTCAAAATTTTATTAAAATAAATTAAAATTAGCAACTTTTTTTCCAGCTAATCCTTTCAGTTTATTATTAAAAGTAAATACAAAAATGTGTGTATATGAATAATGGGAAATGTAAATCATAGTGGTTGATACGATTGAATAATTAAAGAGATAATAAATAAATAAAAGAAAATTGAGTTTCTACCACTTTTTACAAAAATAGTCGCCTGTGGCATCCCAGCACTACATGTGAATGATTTTAGAAGTTTATATAAAACTCCACTTTATTCCAGTTTACATGTCAGAAAGCTTTTAAAATGCTGGTAAAATTCTTAATAATTCTGAAAACTCTAATTTTTAAATGTCTGCCACTCTATATAATAGTTTACCTAAAACAAAATACAAAATTAAAATTAAATTTTAACTACCACTATTTTTAAATGAGAAATTTTAATATAATATTTTTTTACTTGCTCATTGAAAAATGAATTGATCTCTTTTAAAAGTAAATAAAAATAGTAGCCAGGATTAAAACTGGTAGCTATGATGAACTGAAAATCAAGTTTACCATTATAAGAACGGTTTTAGTTGCGCTATGCAGTGTAGCCAGGTGCTGATAACCGTTCTCCCCCAGATAGCGTTGTAAAATCCCTAAAAAAAATTTTAAAACCTCAAATTTTCAATTATATAATGATTATAAAATGATACAAAAGTTAAAAAGTGCATAGAAAACGTTGCTTCAATACTTTTTAATATTTTATTATCAAAAAATTAATCTTTTTTTACGTTTCAATCATTATATGTATTATCTTTAATTTCTACTAAAATATTCAAGATATCTTTTTCAATGCTTTTTGACTCACACACATTTTTTCATAAATAATTTATTATCAACGATATAGTCTTTATAATATTTTAATTCTAATATTTTGCTTAAATTTCTGATAAAATATCCCACATATTTTCGTCAATACTTTCTGATTTTTATATGTTTTTGCTGTTAAACATTTTTAACATGGAGGAAGTAAATACAAAATTTTGACAACCATTAGAAAGTTCATATGGAACGCGCAAAATAGCATCAGCTGTAATTACAGACATTTTATTTCTCAATTTGTCTTTAATAATATTTAATATGGAGAAACATCCCTCCACAGCTGCATTTGAAAACAGAATACTAAATTAAGCTAAAACAAGAGTCGAGCTAAGTAAACTTAAGTCGAGAATCGAGCTAAGTAATAACTTATTACATGCAACAAAGGGTTAAGTTATAAAATTAAGTCTTAATATTTTTGTTTTGATTTACATATTGATTTTCATATTACCATCTCACACATTCAGTTATAAAATTTGATATTAGAACGTAGCCAAAATGAAAACTTGTAAAATTCGCAAATAACCCTAAAACAAACTCCTAAGAACAAATTCCCCTAAAATACCCACTGAAAGTAAAAAAATTCCCCTAAATTTAGGGGGAAACCCCTAATCTGGCAACACCGGCTCTACGATACATATTGAATTGATGAGTTCTTACACAAATTCTCCCTAGTCCTTCCCTGTTGTGCGTAACATTGAATACAATGAGTATGAGTGCTCAATATAAAATTACAATCCACACATATGGTAACATGAAGAGTTGAGTGAATGAACCAGGTAAGAAACATTTCAAAAAATTGAAGTCAGTGTAATAAGAAAAAAAAGGCATGCTATAGTTTAACCCTTCAATGGGCCATTTATTTCTAGTTAAGATTAATTAAAGTATTTTTGGAATTGAAATTGATATAAGAATAGTAATTCATATAAGAAAAAAAAACTCATTCAGCTTATAAAAAATTAATGTAAATTTTAAAGCATATTTACCACGACCTATTAGGAACTTATTGACTTTTATTTTTCGTTATTTATAAAATATATTTTAGAAATGCTGCAAACTTCAAAAGGAATTATGTATTTTATAACTTTCATACGTTTTCTTAAACTTACAAATGGTTACCAATTTCATTCAAATGCACTTCAAGAGAGCTGAAGTTATTAACAAATTGAAACCTAGATTAAAAGTGGTAAAAAATTTCACCATGGATTTTAAAAATTGGTGGAAGTATACTTACCACGGCCTTCGAAAGGGTTAAAATAAAAATGTGGTAGAAAATGAAAAAAAAATTTTTTAATAATTGCCAATCAAATTATATATGTAAATTAAAACAAAGAATGTGTCGAGAGGTTGAAACTGTTCAACCAAATTATTAAAATCAAGACGGATATAAAACCTTTAAAATTTCTATGATATTTTTGTCACGTTTTTTTTTTCTTCAGATTTTTCCCGGCTGGGACCAATCTGAATATAGGGGGATATTTTATTTTTAATTTTGAAGGGGAAGCAAATACTTATTTGACTTTTTTTATTAACCCTTTAACGGGCACTTTATTTCCAGTAAAGGTAAATTAAAGTACTTTTGGAATTGAAATTGTTTTAAGAACAGTAATTGATATATATAAAAAAAACTCATTTAGTTTATAAAAAATGCCATTTTTTTGGTGGTAAATATATTTAACAAGACCTATTAGGAACTTACTGACTTTTATTTTTCTTTATTTATAAAATAAGTTCCTTAAATGCTGCAAACTTCAAAAGGAATTATGTATTTAATAACTTTTATACGTTTTTTAAAAGTGACAAATGGTTACCAATTTTATTCAAACTCACTTCAAGAAAGCTGAAGTTATTGAAAAATGGAAACCTAAATTAAAAGTGGTAAAACGTGGTGGTAAGTATGCTTACCACGGCCTTGAAAAGGGTTAAACACCACCTAATTTGAAATAAAAATCATGCAAGCATGTTCGAAACTGATTAGTTATGTTAAAATTACAGCGCGATTAAAAAAAATTATGTTTTTCATTTAACATACCTACAAGGATGTGATTACCATACTATGTTATTTTCTCTAATGCATAAATAAATTTGAATCTACTGGTTGTTAATAAAGTCCCTGACCCATTTTGATGTTCAATAACTCATGAAATAATAAAGATAGATTAAAATTAATAACATAAATGGTTAGATAGACTCAAAAAGTTTCATGACCCTTGTCAATGAACTTCCACGTGTGCCCCCTTCGTCGCACGAAGAGTATCAAGTCGATAGTCAATTTCACACCAGGTAGCGGTAAGCATGTCGGCATCCACAGAGGCTATTGCGGTTGTAATTCTGGCTTTTAGGTCATCAATGTTTGACACGGTCCTCCTATATACATTGTCCTTTATAAATCCCTAAAGAAAAAAGTCCAGCGGCGTTATATCAGGTGACCTGGGTGGCCAAGGAATTGGACCTCCTCGCCCAATCCATCTTCCTGGAAAATGGTCATTCGAAGAACTACGAACGATGATACCCCAATGAGGTGGTGCACCATCTTGTTGCAAAAAGACATGTGACTGAAGCTCTTCTAGTTGGGGAAATACGAAGTTTTCAAACATGTCTAAGTATACGACTGATGAGACCGTCTTTTCTGTAAAAAAGAAGGGCACAGTGAATCGGTCGTGCATTAGTCCACACCACACATTAACCTTTGGGGAATCCCTTTGTGTCTCACGGTATTCATGGGGGTTTTCAGATCCCCATATGAGGATATTATGGTGATTAACAATGCCAGAAACATGAAAGGATGCTTCGTCGGAGAACATTATGAGCTTCAGAAAATCCGCAGCATCTTCTATCCTTCCTACCATATCTGTTGCAAACGCCATCCTCCTAGGCCTATCTTCCGGTTCCAAACCTTGAACAATTTGAACTTTGTATGCATGCAGTCTTAATTGTTTCTTAATAAACTTGTACACCGTCGAAATTGGCATATCCAATTCTCTTGCCGCTGATCTCACAGATCTTCTAGGATTGTCTAAAAATGTCTGTCTGGCACGCTCAACGTCAAAATCACTTGTTCATGGACGTCCGGAACGTTTCTTATCTGCGATACTTCCAGTTTCTAGAAAATTCTTTTTCCACCGCAAGATGCTGCTTTTGGATGGAGGATCTTTTTCGTAAATTCTTCTGCAATTTCTCTGTGATTGCACTATCGATTTCGTTTCTATGAACCACCATAAAATCTGCGCTTTCTCTTGTGGTGTATGCATTCTCCTTGATATCAGCTCGAATAAAACATCACATAGAAAAGTAGTACATAGAACAAACACATCAAAAGTAAACATAACATTGCAATAGTTGCTAAAAACAAAAGAGAGAGAAATGCAATTAATAAGCAGACGATATTTAGAAAAGTACAGATATTTAGACTGGAAAATGAAATTATCTGAAATTAACCGCACGCGCAGACGATATTGACTAAAGTAAAGATATTCAAACCTGAAAAGGAAAATATATGAGTTATTCCATCAATAAATGCCATAAGTTTGTTTATATCTTCATTATTTTATGAGTTATTAAATATCAAAATGGGTCCGGGAATTTATAAACACCTTGCATATCTACTTCATCCACAATGCCGGCATGCCAGTTGCTCCACCTTTAACAAATGCAGGGCTGCCAACTCTCTATTCTAAATTTATTCTAGTGGTAGCTATGTTTTAATGTATTATTTTTTATTTCTTTGAACTTATTTTCTGCGTCACTAAAAAAGGGTACTTTTCAATTATACCGGGGCAGGCGATAAGTTGCCAATAATGATGCTACCAATGCCAAACTGAATATCGAAGATGGTAACCCTTTGTCTCAACATTTTCAAAGCAAGCCATTTTTTAAAATCGGTAACGTCTTTTTCTTAGTTCGAAAAATTAACGGAAAAGGCGATGAAAATTTGGGATTTTGCCCATAAAAGAGTAAGAAGCGCTCAGATTCCTCAAGAGAAAGGCGTTTTGGCTGAAATCGCAAATTTTGATAAGAATCATAAAATGAAATTGTGCATAGGAGTTGAAATTAAATGGCGCTGCAGCCTTTCATCTTTTCGGTGCAACAAAAGTATCCGTAAAGACACATGGTTTAAGTTATCGAAAATGAACTTTTTTGAAATGTGCGTGGTTTATTTATTGTTGCAGCGAAATATTAATTTCAGTTAAATGGTGAGAAAAGTAGTTGGGAATAACTTCATGCTTGAGGTTTGTGTGAATTCTTCGCTTAAACGTGAACAACGTGAAAGTAGGATGACCTGGCATGATCGTCATCGTCAAAGTAGACGAAAGTTTGTTTACGGAGCGAAAAAGTAATGCGGGACGGATTCTACCACAACAATGGATCTTCGGTGGAGTTTGCCGGAAACGAATGTTTCCTTGTGGAGGTGCCAAACCGATCTTCTTACACTTTCAAGGCAATTAAGGAAAATATCGAAAAAGAAACTATAATATATTCCGATTCATGGAACTCATATTGCACTAGTCAGCTGGACGATGAAAGTTTCGAACATTTCAAAGTGAACCATAAATACATCCTTGTAGAACCGGAAACTGGAACACACACGCAAAAAATAGAGAGACGGTGGGCCACAGCGAAATGGCGAATTAAGAAACACAGAAGAACGACACACCATCATCTCGAGATTTATCTTGCCTAATTCATGCGAAGATGGCAAACAGAAGCCCCATTTTCAAAAATTTTAAGCGATATTAAAATGTTTATGCCTCCGATATAAAAAATGTTTTTAACCATTTATTAACTGTTTTTTTAATGTGTATGCTGTGTGTTGTAGCCAATAAAGTCTGCTTTGTGTGATTTGGTCCGGCAACTGTGTGCTGTCACCAAAAAATCTGCTTGGCGAGATTTGTGCCGGTTTAATGGAAAAGTACTGATAAAAGATAAAGAAAATCAAAGCCTAAATCGCGTCACTATATATGAATGCAACGCCTCTTCATTCCAGCTTTCGCGTGGTGAGGCCTTTTAAAATGTAAGCAAAGTTACCAAAAACTTTGACAGCTTGCGTTTTTAAATGTCTTCCAATTTATAAAATATTTTGCAAAAAGCGTAGTAGTCGGCAGGATTGGAAAATTTTTCTGCAAAAATTGCTAACGAATTCAAAAGTAAAGCTTTAAAAAAAAGATAATTTCTTTTACATTTTAGAGGTGTCACCGCGTGATGATTATAAAAGAATTGCATTTGATATCATATTTTGAAATTCCAATACGTAGTGGTGGAGAAAATTAAATTAAATTTCAGATACAAAACTAAAAATAACCTGAACTATGTTACCACTACAAGATATTTTTCACAAAGTGTAGTAGAATTGCAGACAACATTTCATCCAATAAGCTTTTCATATATCGTCCCATTTTATTTTTCAAAATACAATTTTATTACGAAGCAAAGACCTGAAAAAATTAACAAGAGGTAACTAAGATTTTTATAAGCTTCTAAAATACGGTTAAATTTAGTTTCCAAGTAATTATTACAAAAATATTCGAGCTTCTTTTTTATCTTTTTTTAAAATTTTGACCTTAAACATGATTGGTATCAGCTGAAATTTTTTAACAACTGCGAATAACTCAAGTCAGTTATATTCTTCTCACTTTTGAGAATGGAATACAGCAGTATTAAAAATTAAATTGTTTGTAATCATTCGTCACAGGGACCCAAGTTTCGAAGGGGTTCAAATTAAATCACGCAGTCACAATAGTTCCTTAAATTTCCCCGATAAGAAGAAATTCTGTGACGTATGGGCGTGGCAGAAGTCGAATTCTTGGCCAGAGATAGCACCCCATTCCTTAACGGCCTATCACAACAATAACAACAGAAGGATTGTTTACATTGAGTTAATATAGAAATGAATGTTTTCACAATTTTGTACAACCCCTGTCTATATTTTTATGCGATTTTAATAAATTATATTCATTACTTATCCCTATAAACTGTTTAAGTTTATTTCTATACCCTATTCCTATAATATACAATTTTTTTATATTCTGTTGCAGGTCCATCTACGGGCTAAGGAATGCAGTGATGTGTTAGACATGCTGAGTTGCCTGAACAGTGGAATCCATGTTGAAAATGTGATGAACACATCAAACCTATCATTAGAAACTTTCAAAGATATTTTAGATTTGGACAGAGTCTCGATAGCAGGACATTCATTTGGAGGAGCTACAGTCATTACAACTATGTCCAAAGATAAAAGATTTAAGTGAGATATTATTTGTGCTCTTACTAACAAAATTAGGGTCTTTTAATTAAGCGCGTACAAAAAAATTTAATTGAATATTTGTAAAAAAGTCAGAATTAAATAGTAATGAAGTGAAAGATATACAGGAAGGTTATAAATCAACCACATATTGGAATTTATATAAATTTACTTATTAATACATAACGTTTAGGCTCGAAATATTTTTCATTGTACAGAGTATGTGATTGGTCAGAAACGAAGTCATCAAAACATTGGTTCAATAACTGGTCAAACAAGTGCGATAATTATGTATAAGTAAAAAGTGTGATAAAAATCCATATTATAAAAGTGTGACAAAAATCCATTTAGCAGATAGAACATACTTGCCAACTTGAACTGTCTCATTTGGAACAATTTCAAAAAAAAGTATTAAATCAATAATTAATGTAGAAAGAACTTTGTGAAAATTGTTTTAATTTGCCAGCGTTTAAAAACCCATCTGTCTAAGTAAAAAAACAACTAATATTGTTTGAAATATAGGTCAGTTAAGCATTTTTAGGAATTTTAAAAACTAAAATACGATATGAAATCCTTAAATCAGTAATGCTGCTACCATTAAGAAGCATTTTCCTTTTCGACTGTAGAAATTACACTAGGGACAAATTCTTACCTAATTCGGACGTGGAATTTAAAATACGAAATGAGCTCTCTTCGGAAAGCTGCAAATTTTTTTCAAATTGATGTTTTTAGTTTCGTTTGTTTCTATCTGAAGTAACAAGGTTATAAAGAATCTATACAGGGGTTGCTCAAAATAATACAGAAACTTCTATATTAACTCTATGTAAACATGTGTTCTTGTAACAGCAAATGCTTTGGGAAATTTTAAATAGCAATATGGATGGTACATCATAGTCATACTTAAAGTTTTTAGATATGGTGTATCTTTATCATCCATGCAGAATTGTCATAGACCAATTTCTATCCATTTGATTTCCTGTTCGACCATCTGATTTCCTTTCTCAGTATCACTATAATTATAAAAAAAAGGATTCTAATCATAATACCATAGAATGATAGAATGCTGGTATTAAAGCTGAAAATAAGCTTCTAACACTCATTTTGTTCTCTCCGAATTTTGCCTGGGAAAAGTGGCACACTATCTAAAAGCTTTAAACATGATCTTTCAAATTGTGCCTGCACTTTTTTTTTAATTTTTTTATTTTATTATTTTTTTATTTTTTATTTTTATTTAAACGACTTAAAACTCCTCATGCACCACAAAGTATAGCATGAGGCTTACAGTTGTAAGTGGAAAACAAAAAGAAGAAAAATTTACAAATTTACATTAAAAACAAAATTCCGCAAGGCCGCAAGACTTTCAATACTTTTGACCAGTTCTGATAAGACAGGTGGCCAACAAATAGAAAGACGTCTCAAATCAGTCTTTAAATTCATTCGGGCACTCGCATACAGACTACAGTGAAGAAGAATATGTTCAGCATCTTCATCAGCATCACCGCAAGCACAAATTCCACTGGTCTGCAAATGGAAACGAAATATATATCTCTTGAAATTTCCATGGTTTGTTAAAATTTGGGTCAATTTAAAATCAGTTGCAAAGAATTTACATTGCAAACGGTGAAAAATGGTTGGAAAGAACCTTTTCGTCCAAAGGGACCGAGGCGAAGCAAGAAATTCAGCATTCCAGTCCGCAATGATTTTATCTCTAGCGATGCGCTTCCAGTGAGAAGCTGGAACAGACACCCTTAAGTCTATTTCACCACACGTAGCTTCCCTTGCCAATTGGTCTGCTCTTTCATTGCCCAAAATACCGCTATGGCCACGAACGTAAGAAAAATGAATAGTTACGTTTTCAAGAGCGTTCAAAATCGAGTGAGTTTCCACCACAAACTTCTCAGTAGAAGTCGTGTCACGCAAAAGAAAAAGTGAAGAAAGAGAATCTGTACAAATGAGATATTGTGAGTGCCTGCACTTTAGCTGCGTAAAATCCTCTAAAACATTTCCTTCTAAAAGAAAAACCTTTTACAGTTATCTTTAGAGTTGGTACAGAAATACAAACTTGCTCCGGACGGCGGATAAATATTTTCCAGTTGTAATCTTCTACTGTGTGATTCTGGGCTTAATAAATTCAATTCAAAATGCAATTTCTCTATAAATCACTATCGTTTTAGATTGGCAATGTAAAATATAGACCCATTGTTCCATTAAAAGTATCTCAGATAAGTGAACTAATAAATACAATACTCATGACACGTTAACTAACAAAAATAGTCTAACCAAACAATTATTGTTTGAATATTTAACTGTAAAAAAAATTAACTTCTGCATAATTTTTCCAAACAAATATGTTTAAAATTTAGTTGCTGGATTACCAAATCACGTTAAATGCCTAAATTTTAATGGGGTTATTTTTTTTTAAATTTTTAAGAAAGTTTTAAAGATTTAAAAAATATTTTTAATTCGCGTGATCTTGAAGTGTTGGCAGTTTTTCATTACCAAATAACTTAAAAGTTACAAATTTCTGCCAGATATTAATTTTTAGACAACCAGTAATTTTTGTGATAACGTTTTTAGCAAAATGCATTTATGTCCTTTTTTTGAAATTTACTTAGATATTAACTTTAAAACTAAATTGTTTTCATTATCAACTATCACTCTAACTACCAAATTATTCTTTCCTCTTTATTTTTTTAAAATTAATGCCAAGGTCGTGTAGTTTCAGAAATGACTTTACCTCAAATGAAAACTCAGGATGATAGCCAGTTAAGCTAGTCCGTACCGTGTAAAAATACGACCTGAATCTCATCTATTAAAAAAAAGTTCAAAATATTACGAATATAGTGTCATCAATAGGGCCCGAATTTTGATGACATTTGCATTTTTATGCATTTTTTGCATTTTTGGACATTTTTTGTCTTTTAGAGCATTTTTTTAGATTTATAAGGCATTTTTCTTTAAATTTTGGGGCGTATTCTGCATTTTAATGCATTTTTTAAAGTTTTTTGCTAATTTTTTCCAATTTTTACTATTTTGTATCAATTTTCATTATTACACTGGCTTCCAAACAATGAAGAAAATCTATAGAATATTAACAGGTGAAGCGAAATCTTTTCAAATTGAAGAAAAATTGTAAGTAAGTGAGACCGTCTTTTTCAAGTACGCACCTATAACATCAGTAAACGTTGAAGGAAGCTTCTGCAGGAATGAAAATTTACTTTCAGACAAGATACGCTCGCTTACATTTCAAATTTTCAAAAAACATTTAATAATCCAATGTAATTCTGATATTTAGTAATATTATGAGATGGAAGTTGTTATATCCATTAAAGTTTCTATACAAAATAAAAATATTTTGGTGTCGATATATTTTCCTTTTATTGCTATTTTAGGATATAAAATATATTTTTCAAACTTTAATGAACGTAGAACAAGTATTGCATTGCTTTATATTTTTTAAATGACTCATAATAATTTTAAAGACCGAAATATTTTTTAATTCAATATTTTTACTTTATTTAAGGCATTTTTTTGCATTTTTAAGGGCATTTTTTGCCCTTTTTAAGGGCATCAGTTGAGATTTTTTAGGTCATCAAAATCCGGGCTCTAGTCATCAACCTTCAGCTCTTTTTGGTAAAATGTCTTCTAGTGGTAGCTAAGTTGATGTTTAAACGAATTATTATGTGTCTAGTAAATTTGATTTAAGTTTTCCACACCACTCCATTTAATTATGATTTAAAACTTCATATGAAAAGCCACTTTATATCTGCTCCTCGTGAGGCTTTTAAAATTTTCGGCAAAATTACCAAAAATTTAGCAAGCTTTAGTTTTTAATTGCCTACCATTCTGTGAAAAAATTTGTCCAAATTGTAACATTTGTCAGCCATATAAATAAAATCAATTATCGAATCAATTATAAGCATTACCTACTAAACATTCGTTAAACAGTGTGTACACCTGCCACGTAAACGTTTGTGAACTTTATTTAAAATTCCATAATATTGGAGGATTTTTGACGTAATTAATTTTTAAGATAAAAATGTTAAGATAAATTCGAAATTGTTTAAAAGAAATTAGTTTTTAGAAAGAAGCAGTGCTTAACAAAACCCTGAAAGATTTTAATTTGAGTTTCTCGACAACGGTTTCTTCTAAAATGTAAATAAGATCTTCACAGAAACAACAGCAACGTTTCTGTACGCTTAAATTAGCATAATACCATTAATTTCCGTTTCGTAATACCATTTATTTACGTTAATATCATTTATTTACTTTCCATTACCTAAAAAAGTAAAGTTACCATAATCAAGCAATCAACAAATTAGTTGATAAATTTAACTATCAAGCTCAGCTCATAAATTCAAATATAAAAACCATAATATCAGGAATCAAACGGTAAAAAAATAAAGCAAATAAGAAATTAGTATTATGACATTAATTTATTTTTCGATATTTTAAGAATCAAGTCAAATCAACAAATAAATTACTCGATGGAATATTTATTTTATTTTATAACCGGCGTTAAACAGCCGATCCTATTTTGAGTTTGTGACTATTCAACCCCAAAGCTTGAATTGAACTTGAATTGAGAAGACTTGAATTGAGAAAACAAGTGAACCCTTTTATCAAGCTTTGGAACAAACTTACCTGCGTGGAGGACTTAGGTGAAACTAACCCGCATTTGCATTGCAAGGAGAGGAAAACCAAAAACACTGACCACGCTTAGCCAGACGGTACAAGGATTCTAAACCGTGATTCGTCTACCACTGTGGTCGGTGCAGGCCGGAAATAAAACTCAACTACCAGCCACCGCGAAGATTAGAACCTAGGCCACATCAAGTGAACATTCTATCTTCTGAATCACAGCGGCTCTAGCTGATAAAATGAGGGAAACAATTTTTTCTAAGTTTAATGAATCTCATGCCATTACGTGCATATTTCATAGTTTTTACAGTACCGCTCAAAAGTATCAGTACACCTAGAAACTTATAAAAAAATGGCAAAATTCAAAGTGTCATAACTTCTTTAAAAATGATCAAAAATGCTTCTGCTTTAGCTCATTTCGAAGCTTTTCGTATTTTTCTCAGAAAAATACGAAAAAATAAATTTCAAAATATTAAATTGTAAACGTTGATTCTTATTTCATTATTATATTTTCCAAAAAAAAAAAAGTTAAAATTGTTATAATAAATTATGAAATAATATTATCGAGAAATATTAAATTTTAATTTATTTTAATTAAAAAATTTTCATATCATATTATAATTACACTAAAATTCATTATAATTGCTGAAAAATCATTAAATTCTGAAAAAAAAACTTTTTTTTATTTGACAATAACTTCGTCAAAAAACATGTTTTTTTGGAATTTTTTTTTTAAATGAAAGCTAGAAGTCCAAATTTTTCAATGGTATAATAAAAATTAACAATATCTAACCCCTTTGTGCCCGTACATCGCGTCAAACTTCACAAAAAATTAATACAATTTTCTATGATTGTTTAGAGTGTAATTGTACATAGTTGCAAAATATATTAATTAAAAACAATTAGAGTACATAAAAGTAGATATTTTAAGCTTCAAAATGAGCTAAAGCAGAAGCATTTTTGATCATTTTTAAAGAAGTTATGACACTTTGAATTTTGCCATTTTTTTATAAGTTTCTAGGTGTACTGATACTTTTGAGCGGTACTGTAGCTCTACTACATTACGTGCAAGGGCGAAAAGCCTATGATTCCGCAATTTAACGAAGCAAATTAGGTAATCTGCTAGGTGATTTGCTGGTTGGGCTAGATAATGTGCACATCAATTGCTTTCGAGCTATAACGGTAACTCATATTTGCCAACAATGGTAATTCAAACAAGCATTCATTTCACTACCAATTCTCGGAAAGAATAAAAAGTGGCTAAGTATGGTATAAAAAGAGAAAAATTATTCGCTTCATTTTAAATGTAAATGAACTGCCACTTTTTTAATTCCAATACATTGTCTTACAGCTGCCAGTTATAAAGTTTGTTTATAGTATCATAATTTCTTTCCCCAGAGTTGGAGTTGGTCTTGATACGTGGATGGTCCCTCTCAAAGAAGAAACATCCCTCTTCCAAAAAGTTCAACAACCGATGTTGTTCATCAACATGGAGAAATTCCAAACGAAAGACAACCTCAGGTTTATGAAGATGATGGAGTCATCAGTTGCACAAAGAACAATAATCACACTCAAGTAAGATTTTAATTCAAAAAATAAGAATTAAATAATTGAAAAAATATTCAAATGAACATATCTAAAAAAAAAACACGTGGAAGTTGTTCTTCTAAAGCTCTGCAGTCGAAAGAAATTATGCTTTTTTACAGAATAATATGCTATTTTCATAATTGATGTGAGCTTGCAACAGTTACTCATGATTGTTAGGCCAAGTATAGCCTATCTTGGTTAAGTTATCTATCTTAGGACAAGTTTAGCCTATCTCTAACCACCCCGATGCTAATTCTGAAAATAGCGCAAAACGTCAAAATGGAGAAAAGCCACAGTTTTGAAGAAATAAAAAGGTTTTGTGGTCTAATTTTTATTATTTAACAACTTACTCCAATGTTTCGTTACCTGGACTGATAAAGATTTACAAAGAAATAGGATTAAGTCATTGACTTTGATAATTTACATCTTGGTGGGAAAATGGTGTCAAATTGGCGAATTTTTTTTTTTTTTTAAAGTTTAATAACTCCTAAAATATTTCAGTTATTTGTCCGTTCTATAACCCAGATAATTCATCACCACAAGATGACATGCTTAGTTTAAAATTATAGATTTGCTTTAAATGTAAGGCACTTAAACTGTGGCTTTTTTATTTTCCTTGGCAAAAATGCTTCGGAAAACAATGTTGAGGTGTAGAATGGGGGGCGTCTTAGTTTGGCTTTAGCGACAATTTTCTTTAGTTTTGCTGAAACCTTGATATTCGTTGCTGTCCTCGCTTTCAATGATGTCACCTTTGTTTACTGTTATGTGATTGGCTCTTGGTTTATTTTGATATATACTTATTTATTTTCGAATCACCAAATATGAGGTGGGCCCCCGATTGTGAAATATTACCAGACATTCAGTTGGCGTTTATCCTTTGGCGCAGATGGGAGATTGATGTCCCTTTTATAGATTTTTTTTCTGGTGCTCTAATTAAAAGTAAAAAGATATTTTTCTATTTTTTAATTGTAAAAAGCAGTTTAATAGTTACTAAAAAAATTCTGCTAGATTATCGGAATTATATTTGTACTAAAATATAAAATAAAATTCAAGTAGTTTAAATTTTTTTTTTTCATTTATGTTAAGAAATTTATCAATAATTGATTTTATTAATTTAAGATATTTCATTGATGAATAACTGTTTCTCTTAAATCTAAATAACTACAAAAAAAAACTATTGTTTGGAAGTAAGTCATGTTTGAAAGATTTAACCATTAACGCAGAAAAAGACACTGGTTTTTTATGTTGTATTATATTACCATAAGTTGTTAAAATGCTAAATATAATATTTTTCACTTATTGCAACCTGAATTAATACAAAATAATGAAAAATATGTTTAGTAAAATTTTTACATCAAAGGGTTAAAAAAGTTTCATGCTAAAGTCATAAATATGGTGGGACAGAAATAAACCATTCTCGCTGTTTTTTTAAATAAAGAAAAAAACATGGTTTTTTAATGTTTTTTTTTATATTTTATTTTCTATATTTTGGTTATGCGTATGCTAGCCGTAAAGCGATCAATGATCAAACTTTCGATTGTCGACAAATTCTGCTTGTAACTGTTAAAAACGATCGAAACATGCATAAAATACAAAATCATCTGATCTCAGTCAAAAAATGAGTAGCTACTGTTATGTTAGAGGACGCTATATACACGGGAGAAACTTTTCATTGCAAATTCTCTTATACTTCCTTTAATAATTTAAAATACAGAAAACGAGAATTCAGACGGGCCTTGAAAATTTTAAAAAACGGTTACGGAAATAAAAACGAATGTCGATGGTATTTTAATTTCTGTGTAACCACCACTGAAAATTGTTCACCATAGAAAGTATATATATGCATGAAAATTCCATCTTCTAAGGCACTTAACGATTAAGTGGTATATTAAAATAGGAAATATATTCCAGCATTAACCCTTTAACGGGCCCTTTATTTCTAGAAAAGGTAAATTAAAGTATTTTTGGAATTGAAATTGTTTTAAGAACAGTAATTGATATAAAACAAAAATTCATTTAGTTGCAATTTTTTTTGGCATTTAAATGCCATTTTTTTGGTGGTAAATATATTTAACATGACCAATTAATAACTTACTGGCTTTTATTTTTCTTTATTTATAAAATAAATTCCTCAAATGCTACAAACTTCAAAAGGAATTATGTATTTTATAACTTTTATACGTTTTTTAAAGGTGACAAATGGTTACCAATTTTACTCAAACTCACTTCAAGGAAGCTGAAGTTATTGAAAAATGGAAACCTAAATTAAAAGTGGTAAAACGTGGTGGTAAGTATACTTACCACGGCCTTCAAAAGGGTTAACCTGAAATTACTACCACTGCAATTTCGTAATCATTCTATAGTATTGCAATATTTATATTATAATGCTTTTTTATTTATAGTATTAATGAAAAAGGAAAGAAACAAACTTCTTTCGCTAACTTTTGGAAAATGCAAATTTTGAATGAGTTTCAAGCAACATCTTTTAAATTGCGTTAATTGCTTTGCCATTTAAAATATTTCAAAACATTTACTTCTAAGCAAAGCTTGTTTACATAGCGTTAGTATAGACGTGTTTTCATATTTTCTTTTTTCAAATTTTTTTCCCAGTAGGTAAAAATTCCCAATGTACTTTCTAAAATTAATTTGAAATTACACCTGTTAAAAATTTTAAACAATACCATAAATTTTATACAGACAACTTTTTAATTTTTCACGGTAATAGGCAGACTAGATCCATTATTCAAATTTTTAATTGGTGAAACATTCTACAAGTAACAGTAAAAAACGAATAAAACTTGCATTATTATCAGCCCCAGAGTGCCTCCTAAAATTTCAGAAATCTAGCTTGTCGGATATTTCAAGAGAAATGTTACTCCTTCATGAACTCAAAAGCAAGTTATGTAACGTGTGGTGAAATTTTGAGAGTAAATTACCATCCTCACTCTCTGAAAAACGAGGTGAAATTTTAAGTGCGAAATTCCATCCTCACACACTCAAAAAACGAGTTAATTAATGCTTGGTGAAATTTTAAGTGAGAAATTCAATCCTCGCACACTCAGAAAACGAGTTAATTAACGCTTGGTGAAATTTTAAGTGAGAAATTCAATCCTCGCACACTCAAAAAACGAGTTAATTAACGCTTGGTGGAGTTTTAAGTACGAAATTACATCCTCACACACTCAAAAAACGAGTTAAGTAACGCGTGGGGAAATTTTAAGAGTGAAATTCTGTTCGCAGATACTCGATAATGATTTAAGTAACGCTTGGTGAAATTTTAAGTGAGAAATTCCATCCTCACACACTCAAAAAACGAGTTAAGTAACGAGTGGGGAAATTTTAAATGAGAAATTCCATTCGCAAACATACGATAATGATTTAAATAACGCTTGGAGAAATTTTAAGGGCGAAACTTTCCCCTGACGAATTCGAAAACTTGTTGAGTAACAGGTGATAAAATTTTGAAAGTCAAATTTCACCCTTACAAAAAACTTTAAAATGTATTAACGTTCGAAACAGAGAAGTTACGATGCAGAGAAGTTTGAGCAATGAATAACAGAAATATCTCATTGGTTCAATCTAGCATCATGTCCTCACTAATTTCCTTCTAACAACTGAATTATTGATTTATCACCATGAGGAAATATTCTTAGCTTCTATTTTTTCATCAAACTGTAAACACTTTTTCCCTAGGTTGACCTTGAAATTTTTCTTAAATATTAATAAAATCTGTTGACCTTGAGGCAAACTGAATGAATTCAAACATCGAAAACATGTGGAGATCTTATTCTTGAATTATTATCGATTTGGATGAATCTTCAGCTCCAAATCCCTCTCTGATGTCATATTGTGTTTTTAGAATAATTTAGTTTCTTCTAGAAACGAAGATGGCCTTCAAAACAATGACAAGTCGAAGCAATGTTCCATCACCTCCTACATCAAAAAGCCACCACGCGGTCTTTTATAAGTCGTCCGCGCAGACTGTTTAAAAAGTGAACCAGTTGTGCGCATGAGCCCAAAACTTTTTATAAAAGTAATTGTGAGAAACTTATCATATATATTTGAGAATTGAATCTGTAGTGGTTGACAAGTAAATAAAACAAACCAATAATATTCATAAATAAAACAAATTTTTAGTCATATATTTGCCACCACTTTCTTATTTTAACTAGATTTTGTATTAAATGACTCGTTCGGAAAGTGGATATCCTTCATCGTGGTCTAATCGGACTACCTATAAAAAACCGTGTGGAGGCTTTCAGTTATAGGAGACGTTGGATGTTCCCGAAAGTAGAAAATTCGATGGCCCTACATGATTTTGTTTCAGTTTAATATTTGCAAATTTTCTAATTGTAATTTGTTTCTGTGATTTAGGAAAAAAGTAATAGCCATTCTAATACTCATTGCTTCAGTGATACCTTAAATCATTTGTGTGAAATAAGTCTTCATATAAAATAAATATTTCTGCTGGTTTTTCATGAGGGTCTGTTGCTTTATTTATCTTTTAACAATGATTTCAAGTTCATTAACTGAAAATAATTGTTATAAAGTTTGTGAAATTAGATAAATATCAGTGTCCGCTTGTTAGAAAATAAAAATCTATGTTAATTATAATGAATTTGCTCAAGTTTTCATTTTATGTACCATTAGTAATCGAAGACCTGAACAAATCCATTTGTATTTTGTCAAAACAGCGCTCTGTTTCCTTATTTCCTTACATTTGGCACATTAAATAAGTTTTCTCAAAATATTTATTTTTTTGTTAAGACCTCATGAAAGGATTTCATTTTTTCTCTCGTAAAGTTCAGTTTTTATCATGTTCGATACATTCCTTTTTACCCATTGGCCAAATGAGTCTTGGTTTTGATTTCATGGAGTCCTCACTTTTCAACTACAATCATCAATAGTAATAGTAAACAGTGTGCATTCGTTGCTATGGTGACCGCTGCTGTTTGATAATTTTTTAAAAATTCTTTTTTTCAGTTTTAATTTTCTTTTGCATTAAGTTGATGACTTTATTTTTGAGATATGGGACCAGAGAGATACCATAAATACTTCTTGCGTTATGAATAAAAGAGAATTTCGTCATGTGAACGATATTTTAGTTTTTATTGTTTTCATTAAGAGACAGAAATTCTAATCTACAGTTAAACTGGATCGAAACTAATTTAAGTGAATATCACAGATAAAGAAGGTTCAAACTGATTGACACGGTCCCAAAAAAAGCAAGAAAAAAAAATACGATCCCAAGGCCTAAACTTTACCGAGGCTGAAAAAGTCAAATCAAAAGAGCGTAGACGGGAATACCTAAAGCTTAACACAAACGAAAGGATTCCGTTCTCAAAAGCAAGCATGAAGCCCGTACCTCACAAAAGAACCAAAGTGATTGAGAGAGTTGAACCCTACCGAAGATCGAATGGTGACTCTCCGAACACCTTTCATGCAAATACGAGAACTGGGTGTTGATCACCAGTTAGGAATAAAAAGGATCCGTTGTCAACGTGCCCAATAACTTAATCAAGACCGTAGACTGTCTTCCACTCAATATAAATGATTCATTCACTATTCATGTGAAATTGAAAAAAAAAAAATCCTACCCTTCAAATAATATTTCATGTATGAACTTGTAAATCCGAAATGGGTGTATGATGCAGCTTACAATATCCATCAAATACCATTGCACCCATCCAAAAATGTGAATATTGATCTCGATTGGCTGTTCAATGTCTATTCTGGCATCAAAAGAATTTACACAGAATGCGTCTGAGCTGCATTTAAATATGTCTGCGAAATTGTGAATCGAGCAGTTCAGGATTAACAGTTAAAGATGTCCAAGATAAAAACACAATAAAGTTTCTTTTCCAAAAAAAAAAATTAGACAACATCCATTTTGCCAATGGGTAAAGGGTGATCGCCTTGCGACAATCACAATTTTCTTCTTTTTCTAGTGAATCGTATTTTATTTTATTTTGCTACATTTTGTTCTGATGTTCCTTCAAATTCTTTTTTTAAGCTAATATTAATTTTTTTATATCATGTTAAAGAGTTTACTCAAGTCATAGAAAAATTCGCGATAATGTTTAAAATAATTTACTTTTTTTTAAACCATTTACCGGCCACACTCTGTTTTTTGCATTTATGGGAAGTGTTAGGAAAAAAGTGAAAGCAGGCTTGCATATAAATGAAATGAAAATTCCGTCCGCTCTTTATTTGGTTAAAAAAAAACATGTCTAAGAAATGAATATAGATTAGCATTTTTTAGTTCTCTTGGAATGTTCAACTTCTCGAATACAAATTATAAGAACGAAAGAATATAGCTACCAGTCTTTAACATTATAAAAAGATAAATATAAAACTTAAAGAACAGATGAAGAGTATCTCACTCCTGAAACCATTCGTATTAATGCAAATCCCTCGAGCAGGAAAAGACCAAATTGTGATCCTGTTCGGGAGTATATGTTCGACGAAATATATGTTCTTCAACCCCTAACTTTTCCGTTATTCCTCTTGCAGTGACCCCTATTAATGCCAGTATCGCAGATGCCTAAGGGCCCAACACCTGGTGAAGGAGTAGAGTACTCCGAACACATCCTCAGTCTATTTCCAGTATTAAAATACTGGAATAGATTAGAGAAACTACTTAACCGGTTAACGCCCAGCGTCATATATTTAGGACAGTTCCTTTTTTTCAAAGCCATTCATTGTGGTGGGAAACTTTTTTCAGAATTTTCATTTATCTGGGTGAATTAAAAGATTCTCAGATACCACAATGATTTAGTTATTTCTGATTAGATCTAGAATTATAAGGAGCAAGTACTTTTTGATCTATAAAAGACTTTTTGAATGTCCTAACAGTAGAAAAAACAATTAATTTCGATAATATATTATACCACTTTTTCCATAAAATCACTTTTTGTATCATTTCAATTTATAAATTAGGGACGAAGCGGGTTAACGTACGAAACAAAAAAGCGATAGCGATTTATGCTCACCCAACATGGTGCTCAGCACCAGATCGATAGCTAAATAAACTTGACCTAGTACGGCAGTGTTTCCCAAACTTATGACTTTTGTGTACCCTTTCTAAATTTTTCGTAACGCTATGTACCACTAATAAAAAAATTTATGTATTTTTCACTATAAAAAAATTGCACGAAAGTTAAAAATCACAACTGACTCTTGACACCACTAATTATTAACTGTTAACTCTGCAAAAAATAGCCAATAGAAAAATACGTAGTCGTAAATTGTTATAACTAGCTCCGTTTTTAAGTGAAATTTTCGTTTGTGTCAAGATATTTCGCATAAGAACGCGTACCCCCGCTAAACTGTTCCCGTAATCCTGGGGGGTACGCTTACCACACTTTGAGAAACACTGTTGCACAGAATAAAATATTACGATCTATTACAGATGCTCCAAACTACGTTAGAAATCTTAACTTGAAGAGATGACTCAAACCTTTCAAAACTCTCAATTTATTGCTTCACTGAATGCCAATTGTTTTAATAAAACAGAAAAATGTGACAAGGCGAAAATTAATGACATCTTCAGCAAAGCTGCCATTAATTTAATTTTAAGAAAAGATGTCTTAAATGAAAATATCGAACACAGCCCATTAGCAGCCTTTTAATTTTCGGATGGTATACTATCCAAGAAGTATTGAAAATAACGAAATATTACATATTGCTTTTTAATTCACATTTTATTACGTATATCAGACTGGTGTAACAAGGGAGCGCCGCGCCACAAGCTGCGAATAGCCGCAGGGGGAGCGACTCCACTTGCTGTACACCTGTATTACCATCATTACTATTATTAGTTTTATATTAATGTTTGTGCCGTTTATATACTAGACCATTGTTTCTCATCGGGGGTGTTGGGAGTATACTGAGGGACGGTGGTTATGTTTTGGTCGGTAGGGGGGGCGATAACCATGTTTTTTTATTCAAATTTAATTTTTAAACACCCAAATAATATTATTAAATTAAGGTTAATTAAGTAAGTAAAATTAATCTGAAAATAATATTAAAGAAAAAAAGATTAAATTAATATAATAAATTAAGATTATCCGATTCACATTTGTACCAGGAATAAAACGAACTTATGCAACACATATCCTCCGATTCAAACCAGCGCAACGCATTCACATACCTGCCAACTTTTACGCATTTGACGTAAAATTTTATTTTTACATTTAAAGTGGTAGTAAATATGTACTATTATTTCCCTTATAAACTTATTTTTAAATGATTTTGATTACCACTATTCTAAAAAAAATAAATCATTTATTTTAATATGTGCTCCGCATAGGTTACAGCTTAAGCTTTTTCAAATACATCGTATTTTTATGCTTAAAATCGAAAATTTAATTCCATTTTAATACCGCTGGGAAAAATCATAATGGAAGGGATAAAAAGTTGGCAGGTATGCATTCAGATTTCAATAAGTTGTTCGATATTGATTTAATCCGTACTAATTCGAATTTCAGCCCAATTACCGCCTTTTTATGCTCAGACTGCATAATATCAAAATACTATTAACCCTTTTGAAGGCCGTGGTAAGTATACTTACCACCACGTTTTGCCACTTTTAATTTAGATTTCCATTTTTCAATAACTTCAGCTTTCTTGAAGCAAGTTTGAATAAAATTGGCAACCATTTGTCACTTTTAAAAAACGTATAAAAGTTATAATATACATAATTCCTTTTGAAGTTTGTAGCATTTAAGGAATTTATTTTATAAATAAAGAAAAATAAAAGTCAGTAAGTTCCTAATAGGTCATGCTAAATATATTTACCACCAAAAAAATGGCATTTTTATAAACTAAATGAGTTTTTATTTTTAATATCAATTACTGTTCTTAAAAAAATTTCAATTCCAAAAATATTTTAATTTACCTTTACTAGAAATAAAGGGCCCGTTAAAGGGTTAAAACTCTCAATTTATTGCTTCTCTGAATGCCTATTGTTTTCAGCGTTGAGCGTTTGCAAAAAAATCATCCTGACAAATAAAATAAAGATTTGTTATTTTTCACGCAACCTCATCATATTTTTAATGCTGTCAAAGATTATTTTAAAGAGAAAAACGTTCCTCTTGCGAATATTATGTCTGGTGCCACTTGTACAGCTCTTGCAATGGTTGATCGATATCATGGGTTTATCCAACTCCATATCTGCCAACTTTTTATCCTTTCCATTATCATTTTTCCCAGTGGCATACCCTCCAACTTATGAGGATTTTGAAAATAATTCTTTCTAGTGGTAGCGTACCAAAGTAGAAATTTTTAAAGTAAATGGATATCTCATAAATTTTTTATCAGAACTTAAGAATCTAGCCATATGGCCTGCACTTTTATAAGTAATAGTGGACAAGTTACGCTAAATTTAATTTTTTTTAAATATTAAGACATTAATTTTGCTACCGTCTGAAATGAAGATTTCTGAAACTACGGAAATTCCGTAGCAGTTGAAGGGTATGCAGTGGTATTAAAACTTCAATTTTAACCAAACAAATACATTGTATTTGAGAAAACTTAAATTGACCATCATGATAGTAACGCATATTCATATATGTGCTTAATTTTTGTAATAATAGTGGTGATCAAAATCATTTAAAAATTAAAATTATAAAAGAAAAAATAGTATATATTTGCTACCACTTTAAATATAAAAATAAAATCTTCCGGAAAAGTTGGCAGGTATGCAATTCTCCTATATCTGAATCCCTCCGCGCGGTTTCTTAGAGGTTATCCGATCAGACCACTATGAAGGTTAACAAGATTATGAAAGAGTCATTTAATACAAATTCTGTTAAAAATAAGAAAGTGATAACAAATATATGTCTAATAATTTGTTTAGTTTATGAATATGATTAGTTTGTCTTAATTACTTGTCAACCACTGCAGATTCAATTCTCAAATTTACATGATAAATTTCTCTCAAGTACTATTCAAATGGAATTTGGGTTCATGCGCACAACTTGTTCACTTTTTAAATAGTCTGGGAAAATTACTCATAAGAGACCGTATTTAGGCTTTCTGAGGTAGGAGGAATTGGTTTATCGCCCTTTTGAAGAGGGCGGTACCGGATAATTTAGATGTTCACTGCGTGATTCACAGACAGCATATAGTTGGAATAAATCTCAGCGACCGATTGCATCAGTCATTGCAACATATCAATCTGTGCTGAGAACAAAATTCGCAGTAAGACTCAGAAGTATCGATTATTGAGACAGCTGTATAAGAAGAACGGAGAAGTATTCAATTGCTTGGCTACTGCACACCGAGATTCGATTGCATTTTAAAGGCGCCTGTCTCAAGAGGTTTTAGAATCCTTTCGACTCTGTGATCGAGATCCTCGAGGCCAGGGATGTAGCTCTGAGTGACAGATTGCTAGAATTTAAGATAAGATGTTGCATACATGATGGATTTATTTGCAAAATTTAATGGTATTAATTTACAACTTCAAGGCGTCGAGCTCAATTTGATCACTACAAAATCAGTTATTTCTGCCTTTTTAAAAAAAACTCATTTTCTGGAAGCAGAATTTTAGCCAGAATGAGTTCAGTCAGTTTCCAATATTATTGAATTTAAAATTCAAAAAAAGAATGATGAAATTCCCTCTGATGATGCACAAGAATATTATCAACAACTTGAGATTTTACACGTGAACTTTTCTGACCGTCTTAACCCCTTGGGGACGGGTGATTCAGAAAAGCATTCGTACAAAATCAGAATCAAGTTGTAATTAAATAAAAAGCGGTACCTTAAATGTAGTCGTTGCTAATTTGACAGACTTACTTTGCTTTTTCTTTAATTATTGTTAGTTTAATCATATATATAATCAATGTTAGTTCAAAGTATAACTAAATAGTTTTATTATGAACAAAGTAATGGTGAATTAAATAAATCAAACAATTATAACTCCGCCCACAAATAAACTGCTAAAGAATTACTTTGATTACCAGTTTTATCATTTTATCCTGATTGATACAGTTTCATGCTGTCACGTATTTGTGACAGTCGGCGCGAAAGGGTTAAAGATGTTTTGTTTCTGGAAATCCCTTAATGGGTTATGAACCATTTTGTGAATATTGAAACAGAAGAGGTTCAGATTCAGGAGGACTTGGTCGAACTTTCAACTAATGAAACTTTGAAATAGTGATCGTACCGCAGAATTTTGGCTCCAAGGTAGTAACAGTCGCCTCTACCCTGGACTGTGGACTATCGTCAAAAAAAAATGTATTGCCTTCCCTTTCCCCTACCTTGTCGAACAAAGATTCAGTGCTGTTCCGGATCTAGATACAGAAAAAAGAAAACAAGGGTATTAGTGTCTTCTCCTCTTTAAAAATATCGAACCGAACGTTAATATACTGGCTCTGAACCATCAACCACAATCGTATCACTGACATAGTTACTTGTTTGTTTCGTTTATACTACTTTTTTTAGTAAAAAAATTATGCTTGGTTTTTTTAAATTATCTAATTAAAAATAAATTACTCTTCTTAACCGTAGGTTTTTTGTTGTATTTTTTTTTCATTGCCGCATTTTTGATTATGACGAATAGACTGCGATTACCTGCTGAGAGAAGTATCGAGTTAACGTATTCATAACTTTTCTTAAACAAATTTAACGCGTAAATTGCTTGAAAATGTTGCCTCTTTTAATTCAGCAACCCCCGTTCTCATGCTCTGAATAACTGGATTTTCACAAAGGAAGGTGTTGCAATTTTTTCTGCTCCTTAAGGAGGCGGCAACGTTAAAAAAGTTAAGAATCTATGTACTAGACTATATGCCTAGTCATGTCACTATCTTATTTCTCTGAGTCATGCATCAGTATCCGTTGCATCAGTGAGAGCTCACCAAAGCTGATACCGAAAAACCAGAACTATTCTAATTAGCTTCAAAAATGAATAGCATCAGTAACATAAATATAAAGCAGTTGTGCAATTAAAATATTCGCTAATATCTTTTCATTTCAACACAACTCATGTTTCGGCATATCGTTCCCCACGCGAGAGAAACGTCTGAATAGATATAGCTCTAATTTGAAATAAATATAAATAGTCATTGATGTTTTCAATTAACAGGGCTTCCACGGACCGGAAAAATATATGAGTGATAATTAAGATTTTTCAAGACTACTGAAAAATTCGCAGCCCACTAGTAAAGTATATTTTGTTCCAGTTGCATCGCCATGAAACTTTTTGCTAAAATGGGACAAAACTCTGCAAGCTTTAGTCTTTAATACTCTACCATTTTATTAAGTGTTTTTCAGAAACAAGCAGTTGGCATCCTTGCTGTTTTTCTAAAATCTGGAATTTCCAGAATAATTGATAATAAAGTTGATTGTTAAAATTAAATAAATTAGTCAAATGAATTAGTTAAATGAATGTTAAAATATTTGATTAAGTTTAAAAGTTTAAAACATTTAAATCAAAAGAATTTGCTAAATGAATTATTTTACAATTAAACAGGTAAATGCAAAAGCTTTCACACGAAATTTCGCCAAGTTTCAATTTAGAAATCGTTTCCTGAAAACAAGATAATTCTGCTTATTATGAAGTATTAATAACATAAACTATTTAAATTTATCTGAAATCAATGCATATAATTTCTTTTTAAAAAAAATAAAAATGCTATTTATTACACAATGAAGAAAATTTTGATCGCAGTAAGGCGTTCACAGGTTACCCATCGACAAAATGGTTGTCGTTAAAAAAATTTTGGAAGTGAAACTTTATAGTGTTTTGATCTTGGAGATCTTTTACCCGTTGAACGCCACGCTAATTTTGCATGGCTTGCCCGTTAGGCCACGGTAAATAACTACAAGCTAAATTTACAATTATTGGACTGATTTTGCTATTTTTTTAGAAGGTCTATCATGACATATCTGACAAAAGTGGTAAATTATATAAGCCTACGAATTACGTAGAAATAGTGGTGGATAAAAATCTACTAAAATGAATTTATTAAACCAAGAATCACAATAATTAAGTAACTTTTGAGTAAATTTTCTGCAATTCCAGAAAAGAGTGTACATTTTATAGTTCTATATCATGTTATACGCTGTCAGTCAGCTGTTTTTCGCGGCCTATGTGAAAAGTCAGTGACAGCAAGCGGTGGCAGACGCACCTTAAATGTAATTTCAGTGTCAGCCACCGGTGGTTGACGCAGCCTACATGTAATTTCAGGGTTAGCCACCGGTTGCTGAAGCGGCCTAAATGGAAAGTCCAATGTCAGCCACCGATGACTGACGCGGCGCTCAACGTGTTCACTGTTAATCCTGAACTGCTCGGTGAAAAATTTCGCTGACATATTTAAATGCAGCTCAGACGCATTCTGTGTAAATTCTTTTGATGACTGAATGGATATTGAACAGCCAACTGCAATACAGGTATTAATAGTGGTCATCGCAAGAGAAATAACGGCTAAGTTAGGAGTTGAAAAATGCATATTACGGGATACTACCCGAACAGGATCACAATATGGTCATTTCCTGCTCGAGGTATTAGTATTACACGGAAGGCGTTTCTACAGAGTCAATGCTTGATTTTTCTTCGTGTATTATATTTATCTTTATGAAATGTTAAAGACTGGTAGCTATATTCTTTCAATCATATAATTTGTATTGGAAAAGTCGAACATTCCAAAAGAACCAAAATACTTTAATAATATGAAAATCTATATTCATTTCTTAGTTATACTTTTTTAACCAAATAAGGAGCTGACAAAAGAAAATTTTCATTTCATTTATATGCAAACCTGCTTCCACTATTTTCATGACACTTCCCATAACTGCAAAATAAGAGTCTGGCAGATAAAGGGTTAAAAAAATGTAAATTATTTTAATTGAATTTTTCTATAACTTATGCAAACTCTTTAACGTTATATAAAGAAATTAAAAATAGCAACAAAAAAAAAGAAAAATAATTTAAAGGAACATAAGAACGAAACATAACAAAATAAAATAACATACGATTCTGTGTAATTTTTTTTTTTGTTGTGAAAGAAACTTTATTGTGTTTTCATCTCAGACATCTTTAACTGTTAATCCTGAACTACTCGGTTCGCAATCTCGCAGACATATTTAAATGCAGCTCAGACACATTCTGTGTAAATTCTTTTAATGACTGAATAGACATTGAACAGCTAATCGAGATCAATATTCACATTTTCGGATTGGTGCAATGGTGTTTGATGGAGATTGTAAGCTGCATCATACACCCATTTCGGATTCACAAGTTCATACATGAAATATGATTTGAAAGGTAGGACTTTTTTTTTTCAATTTCACATGAATATTGAATGAATAATTTATTTTGCGTGGAGGACAGTCTACGATCTTGTGAAAGTTATTGAGTACGTTGACAACGGATTCTTTTTATTCCTAATTAGTGATCAACACCCAGTTCTCGTATTTGCATGAAAGGGGTTCGGAGAGCCACCATTCGCTCTTCGGTAGGGTTCAATTATCTCAACCACTTTGGTACTTTTGTGAGAGACGGGCTTCATGCTTGTGCCTGCGGACGGAATCCTTTCGTTTTTCTGTTTGTGTACGCTTGAAGTATTCCCGTCTATGCTCTTTGGCTTTGGCTCCTTCATCCTCGGTAAAATTTAGGCCTTGGCATCGTATTTTTTTTTCTTGCTTTTGGGACCGTGTCAATCAATTTGGACCCTCTTTATTTGCGATATTCTCCTGAATTAGTGTTGAAAACAATCCAGTTTGAACTGTAGGTTAGAATTTCTGTTTCTTAATTAAAACAATAAAAACGGAATTATCGATCAAAGGATGAAATTCTCTTTTATTCACTACAAGAAGTATTATGGGATCTCTCTGGTCCCATATCTCAGAAATGAACTCATCAACTTAATGCGTAACAAACAATTCTAAAAAATAATTGTCAAAAAGCAGCGGTCGCCATAGCAACGCATGCGCGCTGTTTTCTAATACTCTTGATTATTGCAGTTGAAAAATTAGGACGCCATAAAATCCAAACCAAGAGCCATTTACCAATGAGTAATAAATAAAAAACTAACTGAAGTTGTAAGTGAGGTCAGGTATTATCCAGTTGTTATAGTCTGAGTCTTCTCATGTCTTTTAGACCCGGAAGGGGCCTTTTACCTTTTCATATTGAAATCATGTGATAAGGTCATTACGATTCGGGAGAAAAAAAAATAAGCAGGATTTTTAGATCTTGAAGAAGATACAATAATTGAAAAATTTGCTGCTATCACAGTGCCCTGGGTTCCAATTGCAGAGCCACACACTGTGCCCACAGCTCCCATAAAATTCTGATTTTGCAGAGCTGGTAACAGTGAATATGAATAATAATGTAGATAAAATAAAAATACAAATAAATATAAACATATATAAATAAGAATAATGTGTATAAATAAGTACGTAAATAATAAAATAAGGAACCTTCCAAAAACTTTTGAACATAGAATTATACCTGTAATACATAAAAATGTATACATTATGATTTTGTTTGGATTCATCTAGCAGTCAACTATAGTCATAGTAATAGTTTGGAAAATGGAGTCATATGCTATCTCCATTCCCCTCGACAAGCATTTTGAGAAATCACATTTTTTTAACACGTTAAATGCCACGCTAATTTTACACGGCTTGCCCATCTGACCGAACGGTAAATAACTACAAACTATATTTACAAATATTAGACAGATTTTGCTAGCTTTTCGGGAAACACATTGGGAAAAAAGTGGTGAATTCTATATGCCGACGAATTGTTTAGAAATAGTGGTGGATAAAAATGTACAAAATTGAATTTATTTAGCCAAGAATCAAAATTAATAAACTACAACTTGAAAATATTTATTCACTGTCCGGAGCAAGTTGGCAAATCTGTAAAACTATTTTTGTATGTTCTATATTGCATTAATTTCTTCAAAAAACTTTAGTAACGATATAATATTAAAAATTTGCTCGAATTATGTGTTTCAAATAACCTTGGCTTCGCCTGTTACCGGTGGCCCCCTTGGCTCTACGAACAATCTCAGTGCCGGTCACTGGTGACCCCCATGGCATTCAACGTGTTAAACAAGCATTTCGCGCTAAATCTATTTTGAAAGCACATTTTTACCTGTGTCGAAAATAATAAAGCTCACCGACGATATTTCGAGGTAAATCTATTTTCGTGAAAGTACATTTTGATCTGTGTCCGAAATAAAAAAGATCATCGACGATATTTCGAGGTAAATCTATTTTCTTGAGAGCACATTTTTATCTGTGTCCAAAATAAAAAAGCTCACCGACGATATTTCGAGCTAAATCTATTTTCCTGTGAGCACATTTTTATCTGCGTCCAAAATAAAAAATCTCACCGACGACATTTCGAGCTAAATCTATTTTCTTGAGAGCAAGCACATTTTTATATGTGTCCAAAATGAAAAGCTCGCATACATTATTTCATGCCTTCCATCTTTTATGCTCATCAAAAAAAGCGTTTTTCTAGTGGCAATGATACCACAGGCAACTCAAAATTTTAGAAGTGGTAGAAACTCAATTCATTTTTAATTATTTTATATATTAAATTATTTAATTTTTATTACCACTATAACTTACATAGCAAATTATGCTCATTTTAAAAATAATAATAATAACTTCACCAAAATAAATTGAACTGCAAAACAACGCAGAAATGACTTTTCATCCATCTTAGCCCGTTCTACCCCGAAATTATATATTGCAATGATGCAAAAAGTGGTTTTATAGAAAAAGTGGTATAATATATTATTGAAATTAATTGGTTTTTCTACTGTTAGGACGTTCAAAAAGTCTTTGATAGATCAGAAAGTACTTTCTCCTTAAAATTCTAGATCTAATCAGAAATAACTAAATCGTTGTGGTATCTGAGAATCTTTTAATTCACCCAAATAAATGAAAATACTGAAAAAAGTTTCCCACCACAATGAATGTCTTTGAAAAAAGGAACTGTCTTAAATATATGACGCTGGGCGTTAAACATTATAGCCAAAAAAATATGCAAGCAAAATTTAAGAATTATTAATCTCTTCTAATAGATTTTTTAGCTTTTTATTAAATACCACTTTGCACAATTTTTGTCGTTCGTGACATTCCTGTATTGGTAAGCAAAAGCTAATCACCCTATTAAAATTAAAATCGTGGTTAAAGAGATATGAAATTTTTCTCTTAATTTTGGATCAAACAATGATATTTTAGCTACCACATTATGTTAAATATATAAGTAACAAAATTATTTAGTTGTAGCATTAATGGTGATGTTATTTATAAATCATAGTAAAATTAATAAGTTATAATGTTGATATAAATAAAACTTTACATAAATCATTATTCTATTTCATGCAAATAAAACTATCCGTTATATACCTTGAAAACATTTCAGGGTTATCAAGGGCGACTAAAAATGCAAAAAGTACTGACTTATAAAATTTAATTAAAATTAGTAACTTTTTATAGCAATTTTTTTTCCAGTTCACCAGAGAAAATAAGTGCAAATTTCACTTACCAAATAAGCTCGGTAGGGTAAACTAACCAGTGAAGGAACACTTAAGCTTCGCTTGCCTTTTAAAAAATCATATTAATTTCAAAATTCGTAATTTTAGTTAAATGACAGTGTCAACATATTTGTTACTAAATGCAAATTATGGAAAAAATTTGTAGACAACTTACATAATATTGTTTTAAAGTTTTGGAGGTTCAAATAACAAGTAGTAAGAAGATCAAGAGAAGGAACAGCTCTTACCAGTGAATGAACATCCAGTAAAGGAGCACTTTATTATGGTTATTTTTTAATGCTCCTTAAGAATTTATAAGCCATACAAATATTTACAAACAATCCTATTCCTAAAATTATAACATATAAATACTTGGAAAATGTTAACTTTTGTTTGTAATCATGAATTGAAAATTAAAGTGTCAACATATTAACACATACTGTTCCTTCACTGGGAAATCTATGCCCAGTAAAGGAACATGCCTGTTGCCTCACTGGTTAGAAGTCGTTTTTCGTCTTTTTAATATACTTTTGATGCGGAACATCACTAAAGGTACAAGAAAATTAAAGTTTATCTTTTATTTTCATTAACTTAGAAAAAAAACCAGTAAAGGAACACTTCTTCCTTTACTGGTTTTTCATCCTTTGGGGATCCAGTGAATAAATACCCCCTTATCTCAGTACTTTATTATGATATGAGGCTTAAAAAAAAATGAAACGTAACTTCAATAACTATATTTTGAATTCTCTTTTACACAGTGAGAAAAATAAAACTATTACATGCAATTAATTCCACTTCAAACATACAAATACAAACACTCACCTTATAATTTTTTCAAAGAAACAAGGTGTTGCAGAGATAATAACAAATTCAAAAATTTTTCCAGAGAAGTCTATTTGACCAGGTAATCCAAAACCTTGCTAGATGACTTCCTATTGTTACCAATCAATCTAAAGAAAAACTTTCAAATTCTCATTTTTAATCAATATATATGAAATGTTCCTTCACTAGTTGGTTTACCCTACCTAAGCTAAAAAAGGCCTTTACCATCACCTCCTACATCAAGAAGCCTCCACTCGGTCTTTCATAAGTAGTCCGCGCAGACTGTTTAGAAAGCGAACCAGTTGAGCGCATGAACCCAAAACCTTTTGTAAAAGTAATTGAGAGAAATTTATCTCATATATCTGAGAATTGAATCTGTAGTGGTTGACAAGAGAATGAGGCAAACCAATAATATTCATAAATAAAATAAATTTTTAGTCACATATTTGCTACCACTTTCTTATTTAACTATATTCTTCGTTAATTGGACTCGTTCGTTAATTGGATATCCTTCACAATGGTCTGATCGGACTACTTAGAAAAACCGTGTGGAGGCTTTCAGTTATAGTTTCCATAACAGTCGGTGTGAGGTAGCTAAAATATTATAAACTAGGAAGCTCCGCCCCCTGCTCGCTAACGCTCGCCAACCCCCGAGAATTGCTACGCAATCCTATGTGGTTCACGCCGTGAACCATGGCTCGCTACGCTCGCTCGCCAATGAACAGAATGTTCTAGCACAAAGACATAGTATTGTACTTATGTAGAAGAATTCTATCAATGTTCTTATTGGCTTTTAAAAAAGTATATTAGCTATCTGGATTGTACATGGTGAAAAAATCAAAACATTAGCTAAATGAGAAACATATTAGCAAAATAAATTATCAAATATTGCAGTTACTCACCTAATCACTTAATAATTTTTGCAGCAACTCGGGAATGTCCATTAATGTAGGCAAATTATTTTTTCCATCGTGGCAGCATTTCGTATATATGCCAGAAGAATTTCTTTCTTTGGCCCAGAAGTGAGCATTACAATAACTACATTGTTCCGTCATTGAGCCAATATTATACTCTTCGACATCTACTGTTACATCTTGAACAGTTATTATTGCACTTGATCTCTGCAATCTACGTCTTCCATAACATTCCTCAACACTTTCTTGGGCTCTTCGAACGCGTTTTCTTTCATTACGTTTAAAAGCCCTAGCAGCTTCACTAATATTCTGCATTTTAAAAAAATTCAATGCAGAAATAAACGCGAAATATAAAAAAATTCAATGCATTCAATACAAACACTTAGACGTACACTTGAACAACCTGATAGTGCTCACTCTGGTTATTGTTTCCGTTTTTAAAAGAGCTATATGTTGAGCCACCTAATCTAGATTTGCCATGTGACGTTTTTAGCAGCAATCATTGGTCGATTTTCTAACGTTGCCATTCGGGGAGTTGTAATGAGGCTTTTTTTTTGGTGCCGTGTAAGAGAAATATATATATATAGATTATATAAAAATAAAAAAAGTTTCATATGAGAGTGGAGAGGGGATATCGTTGTTCCTTTTGCTTATTCTTTAAGTCTAGGTGTAATAATGGATCTATTTAATTAAATTTATTTGATGTCTTGATTATGGCATAACGCTGAAAAAGTGGGCCACAATAGGTCTAATGTATTTGTCTGAGCCGTGCTGACTCACGGGATAAAGCGTTTACTATCTTAGTCTTGACTATCTTTTGACTGTAAATTTTCAAAAACCGTCATTCTAATTAAGAACAACTTACATCTAGCTATATGCTAAAATATTCCTAAATAATTCATTTGAGCCGTTATGGCTCAGGAGATAAAGCATTCGCCTTCCGATGAGGTGAACCGAGTTCGAATCCCGGCCACGGCTGTTCGATACGAATTCCGAATCCGGCTTGCACCGATCACTGTGCTGACGTAAAATATCCTCAGTTGTCGACGAATCATGGGTTAGAGTCCCCTTACCGTCAGGCTAACCGTAGGCGGTTTTAATGGATATCCTCTGCATGTAACGCGAATGCGGTTTAGTTCCATCAAAAACAAAACAATTAAACTACCAGCTAGGCTTTAATGCAAATTCAAAATAACTTGATGAAAGCTTGGAAAAAATTTTTACAAAATTAATCAGGGAATAAGATTACCACTTTATTTAGAATTTCACTCTATTTTTGATCTGTTACTGGAAATGAAAATTATTTGGACAAAATTATAATATAATCTTTCTAGATTAAAAAATCGTAACGCTGTTTTGGGTGTTCAATTTAACCTTTAATGCTATTTAAAAACTATAACATTAAGCGTAAAGAGGAAAATACAAATTATAAGAAAAACATTATAAGACTTGGCTTGTTATTCAGCTTATTAGACTTTGAAAGCCTATTTTGTGAATTTTTCATAACTTTAAAGTTTGCGTTACGTTTTGCTGCCCAAATTCAATAAGACTTAGAAACTTGAAATTACGTAGGTAAGTTGGAAAAAAAAAACTTAATATACAGTGATAAGAACAGTCTCCTATTTAAATTATTATAAGATTCGTCAACAAATAAAATTACCTATCTTTTATTTCTTGTTGAATCACATATTCTCTGTTCATTAGGTTAAATTTTTTAATCAAGTTCATATGATTGAATTTGAAATCAAAGTAATCGTTACAATTAACACGTTAACAAAATGACTGCATATTTTGATAACAAATTATTCGATCTTATGTAGGAAATATTGGTGTTTATGGAGTAAAAAAACAATGGCGAATGAGAAGCAATTACAAGGGTTGGTGACTGGCTGAGTAATTCATAAACATGTAATAAATAATATATTAATTAATAAATGATATATTAATTAACAAATAATATAGTATGGTTAATAAATAATAACTGAAAAAATCATCACAAACACAACAATCATTAACAATTAGGTTTATTTTTTAACGACTAACAGATTGTTACATAAAATTTTTTAATTATTTCATTAAAAGTTCAATACAAATTTTTGCAAATTTTTGTTTACAATAAATTTATTTAAAAGCTTTTTCCCAAACAGATCGTTCAGAAATGTCTTGTAAAGTTAATTCATAATAACAATTTTGAAAGTTTTTTTGAAAATTAATTGCAAATTTTAACTAGAAATTGTTACATGTTGAGCTTATTATGTAATTAAATAAATATAACTTATTTACTGATTAATAATTGCATAATGATTAAGTTACTACCGTTTTCAATATGTTTTTCATAAAAGTAACATAATACAGAGATGTTAGACTTGTTCCGGAATGCAAATATATATTTTAAAGTGGTAGTTTATTAAATGTGATTCTTGGTTTAATAAATTCAATTTAATAGATTTTCATCTACCACTATTTTTAAATAATTCGTAGATTTATATAATTCACAACTTTGTAGTATCTAAAGACCGATTCGATTATTGGATCTCCCAGAGTAAGGTTGTGTTGTAACCAAGCTCCGGCAACGATGACTTCAATTAGATTCGGCCCAACCGCGTACCTGCAATCCACGTTGACATAGATGCGATTCGGAAAGAAACGAAGGACTATCTTACTGCCAGATTGCCAAAGATTTTGCTTAACTTCGATAAGGAGTTCGCTGACGCAGAAACGCATGCACGCAACATTGATGATGAAATAAAGTGTGCACGAAGCAGAAAATCGACCGACAAAGATTATCTCGAGAACTGCTACAGAGTGAAATTCCTCTTCGAGGAAATGCTAATTCTAAAAGCATCCAGAGACAATAAGAACGCCGAGCCATTAGAACCCTCAGAGCCAATGGAACCTGACATGACTACAGATCCCACAGCGAACATAGAGCCAACGCTGCCTGAGCCTTCACCCGACATCATTACTGATATTCCCACTGAGCCTGAGACAGAATCACCTGCCCAGGAAATAGAACCAACGAAGGAGGAAAACACCGAGCCTCCAAAAAAGAAGAGAAAGAGGAAAAAGAAAAATTCTCCTACTACTACTACAGAAAGTACGGACATCCCCCCTACTACCAACATCCCAGATCCAGTAGCCTCACCAGTGGAGGAGACCACAGAAAAGATACAACCAGAAATTCTACATAAGAACAGTAGAAAATTAAAATTCCTCATCAAAGGACTCCCATCTGAAACCAAGATTTCGGTCTTGGAAGAAAATCTCACAGCTATTGGTCATCGGCCAATCAGAATAGAACAGTTCAAGAAGAGGCGTGACGAAGGGTACAAGCTCCTCCCCCTTTTCCTGATCATACTTCCAGACAGCCCTATGCATAGGGATTGCATCAACATCAAGGAAATTCTCCATACTACTGTGCAGATAGAGCGATTCCGTGGAGGTCGCTATGAAGTGCAATGTTTTCGTTGCCAAAAATTTGGCCATACACAAAAGAACTGTACCGATGATCCTGCATGCATGAAGTGTGCGGGAGCTCACTTTTCGTTTGAATGCTCCAAACCCAGAAGTCTACCAGCCACCTGCATTAACTGCAATGGAGCGCACCCGGCCTGTTTTACAGGCTGCAGTGCTAGGCCTAGGAGGAAGCCAAAACAGAAGAACAAGCAGCACGGGAGTGCTACTGATTCAGCCAACCGATTCCTGCAGATCTTCCAAGAGCTGCAAGACCTACTTCAGAACGAGGAGCTAGTGCAGCTTCTCAGATCCCTACTACCCGAGAACAAGTCTTAGTGAGCATCACTACTCCACCATGCCGACTACCCAGCCCAGTCACCATCTTTTACATCTACTTCAGTCTTTAATTATTTCCAATGCCATTAGTCTCAGTCGCCCTAGGGCATAACACAGATCAGAGGTCTGGTGCCCGCTTGCGCGGGCAGGTACCTTGACAAAATTACATGATCTAGCTAGCTAGTATCTAAAGATACCTTCACTGTTTAAAAAGCTGGCAAAAATAATCAAATATTTGCAACGTTTACTTTGTAGTTATTGACCGTTTTTTTTAATTATTTTGGCATGTCCGCAGCAGTTGGCATCCCTGATAATAGTGTAATGATACAGGATTTCTGTATATAAGAAAAAAAATCCTCTATTAGTTTTAAGTCTTTAATTTAGAATAATAGTAGAAATAAACTCATAATAATGTTAGAAGGTTGCTATATATATATATATATATATATATATATATATATATATATATATATATATATATATATATATAAAGCTAAAAATATTTTAGCTTTATATAAGAGATTAAAATTAGCAATATACAATTTCCTTACTGAATTATCAGTACCAAATTTCATAAAATTCAAATTTATGAAAATTATATAATTTTTCAAAATTATAATTTCCTGTCAAATTTAGAACATATGGATCTAATACTTATCTAACTATACCAGGCTCCATTTTCTCTAACTACTTAAGTAGAATTATTAACAATATTTCTGAAGAAGGTTTTTCTTGGACTATCAATAATAATCAACTAATTTTAGAATTCATTAAACATAATAATTCGATTGCGACTTCTGATTTCCAGGATCTTTTCAATAGTATTCGCCTTTCTACACTAAAAGATGTCCTTTTGAATTATTATTATGATTTTAAAAATATCCTTTGTTGCGATTTTGATTATTGGGAAATACTGATTAATTTTTGTCTTTTTAATAATTATCTTTACAATGGAAGGGATATTTTTCCTTAAATTGATGGAATACCACAAGAATTTAATCATTCATCTCTCTTAGCTAACTTATTTTTGCATTATTATGAAAAAAATTATACTCTTAGTATTAAATTTGTTTTTAGACTTATTGATGATTTAATTATCTATAATTTTCAAGATTATACTATTTTATTAAAAAATATTTACCCCGAGGAATTAATCTTGTTCGTAATCATGATGATAATATTAATTTCCATTTTTTGGATTTGGATATTATAAAAGAGGAAAATATCTGCCTTATTAATTTATACGATAAAAGAAATGATTTTAATATAAATAAACTAATTACTTGGAATTCTATTGTTTAGGAACATCTATTTAAATACCACTTTTAATGAAATGAATAGAATAAAAAGAATATGTAGTAATATTTATTAATCCAAAAAACAAATAGATAAACTCTTTCAAAATTTGATAAAAAAAAAACAATGGACACCCAACTAAAGTAATAAAATTCTATATAAAATCATTGAATTAATCGTATATTATTGTAGATATATATACTAAAAATTTTCTTTGTTTATTTATATAATTTTTCCATGTGCAAATCTACTTCGGGCAAATCCGTGACTTAAATAATTTACTAAAAAATTTCTTTGTTAATTTATATAATTTTTCCATGTGCAAATCCATTTCGGGCAAATCCATGGCAAAAATTATGTGCAAAACAGGCAATTCATGTTTCTTTCTCTTTTCTATTTTACATTTTTTTCTTAAATAAATATTTGTTTTCTAAAATTATTTATTGTCAACTTCTTTAAATTATCCAGTATAATATTACCTTGTGCACATCCATTTTCGGGTCCATCCTTGGTAACTAACTAATTAAATGCACTTCAGTAATGCAGTAAGAACGCACTTTAATACAAAACTCCTCTAGTTACGCTTTTAGCTCAATTCGCGCTTTTGTTTTCTTTTTTTGCAATCTGGCAATCTTGTTACGAATTTATTTTAAATCCTTCTTGAAAAATTTCCCGTTCATGTAAGTTCATTTGAATTCGCTACTCGCTTTATAGATATCTTTTCGTGTTTTATTCTGTTTTTGTTTTTTTTATATTTTATTTTATGTTTTTTGGTGATATTTTTACCTATTGTGTTCTATTTCATTTGTTGTAATTTTTTTGTAAAATTTTTTGAGTGCTCCTCACACTATTGTATTGATATATTTTGCTTTGGCTATATTGATCCTATATTAGGAAGCACTCTTTTTTGCGGATATAATGGTGTAAGCTGATAAAAAGATTATATCTTTTATTTTCCTGATTTTCTTAAAAAAAATTCCTTTTTTTCGTAATTTTTTTTCTTTTGGCTTCTTGTTATTTTTATTATTATTTTTCATTTTTCCCCTATTTTCATTGTTCTGTAATTTTTCCCATGTTTCCTTTATATTTTAAACTTATATATATATATATATATATATTATTTTACCCTCAAAAAGTTTCATTCTTCAAACTCCTTATTTATATTTGTTATGAAATATTAGTAATTTAATTTGTTATAATTTGGGATGTCCCTATTCTCACATTATATATACACCGGTTCATCTTTATAATTGCTATGTATGTACATTAAACATATAATACTTAGCACTTTCGCGCCGACTGTCACAAATACGTGACAGCATAAAACCGTATCAATCAAGGTAAAAATATAAAACTGGTAATCAAAGTATTTCTTTAGCAGTTTATTTGTGGGCGGAGTTATAATTGTTTGATTTATTTAATTCACTAATACTTTGTTCAAAATAAAAGTATTTAGTTATACTTTGAATTAACATTGATTATATTCCCCCACTGATTAAGCATATAATCCCACTGAGATGAATGAGATAGAGCCCCTGGCGGGGCCGAAACTTAGATAAATATTTCACATAGTATAGGCATAGGCATTGATTATATATATGATTAAACTAACAATAATTAAAGTAAAAGCAAAGTAAGTCTGTCAAATTAACAACGAGTGCATTTAAGTTACCTTTTTTTATTTAATTGCAACTTGATTCTGATTTTCTACGAATGCTGTTCTGAATCACCCGTCCCCAAAAGGTTAAATAAAATCTTTTTTCCCTTTCAAATTGTTTTTCCCTAGAAAAGGACTCTGTCCCTTGTATAAAATTCTTCTATACCTATCCTTCACAAACTGACCCCTGAGGAACACCTATGCTCACAAGTGCACATCATTAGTTATCTATTAGGACAAAATTCACTTGGGTCAAAAGTCGGTTACCCGGCCTGTCGTATCATTGAAATCTGAATCAATTTAAACTACCACTATTATTTCTTTCAAATTCTTATATGTATTTTAATTTTTCACTCTTATACATTGTGTAAAATTGTTCCGTAGATGCACTTATACAATTTAGCAATCATTGTTCGCAATGGTGGCTAAGACTCACTCAAGAAAACATCGACGCGCAAACATGTATTATCCATTCAAAAATCGCATGCTACCGGAAAAAGTACTGTTATCTAATGTTGCAGTTTAAACTAAACACTAATTTCAAAAAAAGTACTTTTTATATCACAACAAAGTGTAATGCAATCGCAACATCAGTAGAAATTGCGCATGAAAATCAATAAAAGCGTATCTAACATTAAGGGTATAAATCTTAATATCATTTAAAATGGTATCTAATTAACCCATCGCAGCTAGTTAATTTATTCTAGATTCCAAATTCATAAAAGCTGATAACACAACTATTTCATTCTTAGTACTTATCTTTGAGATTTAAAAAAACACACCTATCATCTCGATATTTTAGAAATATGAAGCTTGATATTTCCATCCATAATCATGGATTTGTGCTTAAGAAAACATACATAGTAGTTTACGCAAGAAAATTCCCACCTAATAATAATAAACTACCACTCTTTGCATAATAACGCCTTAATATAATGAAAATATCATTACTATCAAGTCAATTAATATCACCTCAAAGACTCTGTATACGAACTGTTTTTATATTTATTTTGTTTGTTATTTCATGATGAATGGGATATGGGTCTTCTGCGCGGCCCAGGTGCCCAGCTTTTGTTAAACAAAGTAAAGTATCAAGTCAATTACATCACTGGGGTCTCCAGATTCATGAGAATGAAAGATCTAATAAAAGATTTAAAAATCAACAAAATAGCTGAACTATGTGTAAATTTCTTCAGGGATGCACTCTCCTGTGATGCGTGCAACTACTTTAAAAACTTTGATTTTGAACTCATCAAAGACAATATAAAATATAGCCCGGCCACCGCCTTTTTCCTATCCGATGAGGTATTGTCCCGTAAATTTTGTAAATACTTGTATATAATTTTTCACTTCATATTCACCTTTATATTTTTGCGCATTTATTATCATGTATTTTTCCAATTTCTCTGAGGCTATGTGGCTACTGTGCATCCGCGAAGCTTAGCGGGAGGCGAGGCAGTCTGCCACAAAAACCTCTTCTCTCTCTTAAATTTGTTAGTATAATCTCGCTACTTTAATTTAATTTTCTCTCAGTAAATGTTACTGAACCCCACCTTTCAGTTGCGCTTCGGCGATTTATTATTTATTCCCACTCAGATGAATTACTAGTTAGAGTCCCTCGCGGGACTGATGCTAAGATAACTACCACATATGAGTATCAAGTCAATTGTAACCCACTTCTCTGGGATGTTCACCTGGTGGTAGTGAATCGCCATTTAAAGTGACACATAAAGCATACAATCAGTTCACGTTTAGCTAGCATGTTCAACCTAATAAAATAACTAAATGTTGGGCTACAAACATTGTAACCTTTTTTAAAAAAATTGTTGCATTGGTACCTAAGTTTATGCTTTAATGTATTATTTTTTATTCATTTAAACTTAGAGACATTTGAAATGTTTGCAAAGTTACGAAGAGTTCGGGCTTTAAATTAATCAACTCCATAAAATATTTTACTAAATGCATGAATTTGTCAAATTATTTGTAAGTATGTTTAAACTATTTAAATGTAATGGTAGTTAAAATCAATTTAGGTATAATTTGATGAAATAAGTATAAATGTAGAAATTTCACAACCCCATTAAAAATTAAATCAATGAGACCCACTTGCAATGTGTTGACTGTATTGGGATCTAATCCCTTTTCAGCATCAATGTATAAATTAAACTTAACCCTTTGCACTCGAATGTCCCCACTAAGGCAAAATCAACATTTACCACTTCAAAATTACGAAATTTTATAGCTTAATAATTAGTAACCACATTGTTGAAGAATTTTGAAATTGTATAACAATAGTATATAGTGTATTTTAAATGCTATAGTGCTGATATTAGATCAGACAGTCCTTAAAAGTACTCGGAGTGCAAAGGATTGAATTTAAACAACAAATACGTAACTGCCAACTTGTACGGCTGTTGAGAAAAATATTTTCTTAGTGGTAACATCATTATAGCGTTTTGACAAACTAAATCTTCAATTTAAAGTTCCAAAAAAATTTTTAAACTTACCACGACAGATCAATAATTAACCCTTTGCACTCCGATGTCTGCACTGAGGCACCATCAACAGTCACCACTTTAAAATTAAGAAATTTTATTACTTAATAATTAGTGACCGCATTATTTCAGCATTTTAAAATTGTATAATAATACTGTATTGTGTATTTTAAATGCTATAGTGCTGGAGTTATATCAAACAGTGTTTAAAAAAACTGCGAATGCAAAAGGGTTAAAAAATGCGTAGATATGATGTATTTGCTCTGAAATGTTTAGGTAGTTTAATTATTAGAAAATATTTCTAACTTTAATTGTTATTTTACTACCACTTTGTGAAACCTGTTTTGGCTACCGCAGAAGCTGGCAGGTATGCATATATAATTTTTAAGAACCTTATATTTGAAGATTTTGCAACATGAATGTTAGATTAACCGCTAAAAATCCAATGTTCTGTTTTTGGAGCTTGTCTCTTTTTAAAAATGTTAATGACGGGCTACTCAAATTTTTCATTCTTAGTTCTTACAAGTGGTAAGACCATCTAAAAAATCTTTTAAAGTGAGATAGATATATTTAGATGTTTTTAAGCTATCAATAAATATTTATTCGGAAAAAAGGAAATAATGGAAAGGAAATAAATGTATATAGGTACAAAAAATAATTTCATAATTCGCGAATAAAGATGAATGTAAGCATCTTTCAGTAGTCTTGAAAAATCTTAGCTACCACTCATTTATTTTTTCCAGCTCGTGGGAACTTTTTAAAACTGAATGTTCCTATCAACAAAAGCTATGAATCATATAAAATTATCTACGTAGACTTCCAGGGCGCCTTTTTCAAAATATTTTATTGAGTGGCAGATAATAAAAAGGAAATTAGTTCAATTTTTTTTAAACTTAAATAATTTCACCATGAGGAATTAGAAAGAAGTGATTTTTAATATCAACTTTTTAAATCATTCACGTGTATTAGCAGGGAAAATAACTTCAAATCAATTTTACTAAGGAAGGAATCATACATAAGACGTAAAATTTACTACCATAAAAAGAAGTTTTCCAACAAAGTGTAGAAAATTGGCAGCCTTGCTTTTACAATATAAAACAGTTGTTGTCTTTTTTTTAACAAAATTAGTTGCTAACTAAAGAAAATTTCCATTTAATTTCTATGCCAACTTGTCACCACGTGTTTCATGCGTGTCAGGGGTGTTTCACCGAATGTCTCTGCTTCCCCCTTTTTATGGGCGTGGGGATGATCAATCACCATACTCTGAACCAAGTCTAGGTTTTATTACCTACTAGATTGGCACTCTTTTTCGCCCCAGTATATGCCAAATGATGATCGCCAAAGGGGAGAGTATATAGGAAGGAAAGCTCTTTCTTAAAACACAACTGGTATATTCGCTTATAGTCGTCTGCTGTCGAAGTACCAGGAGAATGTATATATGATTCTCGAGAACTCTCATATTCTGAGGAAGAAAAGATTACAAGCTAACGTTCCTGAGACGTTTGCTTTATTAATGCATTTGCTGATAATTTCAATGGTTAAAACAAAAAAAGAAACTAAAACTAAACCTGAAAACTTTCTTTTAAAGTTTGTATCATGAGTCCCCTTTTACCTTTTTGATTAATTTATTTTTTTAATTAATTTATTTTATTATACTTGGTTTTGTTTGTTTATTACTTAAAAAAAAACAAGATTTTATTTCTAAAATGACATTAAAAAAGGTTATATCCTAAAAACAAGATATTACGCTGATTCTCTCCATCCGATTTGATTGATTTTTGTTTCTTGACACGAAAGTTTATTTTTTTATTTTAAGTTAAAACCATTCACTTTATAACTTCTTTGCAGACATCTTTGTTTCTGAAGAACTATAATTATTCTCCTGTTTCATTTTGTGCCGGTAATGAGCTTCCTAACCCGAATTAGCACACTTTATGAAATAAAGTTTTCTGTATTTTTTATTCGATTTGTTTTTATACGATTCTAAATAGAAATATTATTTAATGTGCGTAAACATCTTGGCCTAGCCATTAAAAAAAAGCATCAAAAATAGACTTGTTTGAAATTAGAACAATTTTAAGCAATATTAATTAAAAGCAATATTATTTGAATAATATTGCTTTTAAGCGTATTCAATGTCGCAGTTGATTATTGTTAGAAATATAAAATAATTACAAAATTTTTTTATCAGACTCTAATACTTTCACTTCAGATAACTCAAAAAGGAAATTGATTTAACTATGTTAAAATGGTGAAGGAGGAATTATAGAAAACTGATTTAATTATTCATAGTTGCAATTTAAAGTTTTCCACACATGAAAATCTTACTCTAAGTGTAATAGAAAGAACAATTTGTCTATTTAGAATAAAATATTATTCCTTATTAAAAATTAAAGAAAGCTGATATTTAATAAAAAAATAATTAATTTCCGCTAGTTTCTGACTGTAAGCAATCTGAACAATCAATAAAATAAAATTCTAATAAAAAATAATTAATTTCTGCTAGTTTCTGACTGTAAGCAATCTGAACAATCAATAAAATAAAATTCTCACGATATAATAAATTACCCAAAAGAGCTCAAAACGAATAGTCATGACTAGGACTGGGCGATATTAGAAATTATATATCGTGATGCATCGTCAGTTTTGCATCACGATATAGTATTTCTGTATTTTGTATCGCGATATAGTATTATTTAATTTCATTTACTTGTAAGGCACAGAAAATCAGATTTCTATCAAAACTCCATACTCAAATTGATTTAAATCAATTTATAAATTTAAAGATATATATGTAAGAAAGATATTAAATAAATTGACTACAATGTACAAATCTTGCTTAAAATATTTATTGAAAAAATGTGTGTAGATACAATATTTGCACCTCTTTATCGTTTATAAGGTATAAGCAGTCTTAATTTAAGTTAGATACTTTACTAAGCTTTTAACTAGAAATCAAAGAAAGTTTAAAACGATAGGTTTATGAATTTATTCGGAAATCAATTAGTTTAAGTGAATTAAATTTTGAAAAAAAAAAGTTTGAAACTATAAAAAATAATTTTACTAAATGAGCCATAGCCAATTGAGCGAAATTGAAACTTCATATGAAATTTTTATTTTGAAATAAAAATATATCAACATTTCCGAATGGTTAAATGATAAAAGATGCTCTGTTTTTTCGAACGTTACCCCCAGTACTGAACACCCTCTCTGTCGATTTTGAAGCATCACTAATTATTATTTACTATTATTATTTCGCATAAATAATTAAGTTGCAAGTAACAAATTTTGCGTTACAGGCAAGGAAAAACCACAAAAAAGTGTTTTAGATTCCTGAACGGTAATAAGATTCTAGCTAAATGTTCTTTATCGCAATGAAATTATTTTTTTAACCATTAATTTTTTTAATCATCCTTAACAGACAAATTGTCATCTTAGTGAATGTTGTGGTACACTTTTCTTATATTTTTAACTTTTAACACGATCCAAAAATCAAAGTAACTTGCAGTTTAAGTATCAGAGTAATATAAAAGCTATTGTAGTATCCTGTATATTATGACCTATATATAACCTATATATTAACCTATATATAATAGGATTTCTTCTCAATGTTTATTATAGCAATGAAATTATTTTTTAATAATCAATATTTTTTTTATCATCCTGGATATATAGTCTATCATCTTAGTAAATGTTGTGAAATGCTCTTCTTATTTTTGTACTTTCTTCACTTTTTTGTACACAACGCAGATATCAAAATAACTTGTAATTGAAATAGAGGAGTAAAATCAGATTTTGAAAGACTTATTGAATGAAAATAATTAGAATTTCCATTAAGCATAAATGAAAACCAGAAAAACGCTTTTTACAAACTAATTGAACGCTAACAGATAATAATGAGACTATATATCAGCAATTATTATCAATTTGTAATTTCTTGTGCTTTATATGAAATTTAATGTTTTGGGCAGCTCAGATTGCTCACTAAAATGTTCTTTATTTTATTTATTTAATTTAATTTATTTATTTTTTGTAAGTAAGTACATAAATTGTGTTTTTTTTTTATTTCAAGTATTTGAATTTCAGAATGATATAAAGAATTAAATTTTAAGAACATATTAGTTTCTTTTTTCTTTTAATTTTAAAGTTTACAAATTATAAATCTTTCAAAAATTCGAGATAAAAATTGTGTTATAAAATTTGCGAATTTTCCTATTTTTCTGCAAAGATACAGAATGTTATGAATTAATATTAATCATTACAACTTATAAAAAAAGGAATAAATTACAATAAAGAAGCACCACAGCTCACTCGAGGGCGTGGATATAGAGTAAAACTAGTTACTAGATCAGTGCTGTCAATACTAGTCACAACTGATCTAGTATTTCGATTTTTGGTTTCGATTTGTCGAGCATGCGCAGCTAATTCGTGCGTAAGAGGGAAGGTGTAGTTTACAAACATATCACTGGCGAGATTTTTGACTTCATATTGTTATGCCAAAAATCAATCTTATGTTAAACCCTGTGCTTGTTTTCGATGTCAGTATACCTAGAGAGCCTAGAGTAAAAGAGAGTGGACAAGGGAGAAACGATTCCTGATTGGTGGACAGAAAAACTTTACCGCCGGAGGCGAGAGTGGAAAATTCGCCATTGGAATTACATGGAGTGAAAATTATCTGACTCAAAAAAATTATGTTCTGTATTAATAAATGCATGTAATAAGTTCATTACTTACTTTTTTTCAATAAGAAACTTCACAGTTACAGTAAATGTTAAAATTATGGATGAAAATTTGGATAGTTGTTAGTTATTAGAATTTATCCTTATTATCACTTACTTGCGTGCATATAAAGTTATGTTTATCTCATTGTAAAGAGAACAAGGTGATGAAATAACTAATGGTTAGATAAGAATAAATGTATTTACTTTTAATGCACATAATTTCTATCTAAATTACTTATAAATTTTAAGATTTGAGCATCTTTTTATCAAAACTTCAGAAGTGCAGAGTTTGGCGATATTACTTTGACATGTTGGCGCGTTACAATGTTCGCGTTACAATGTTACAATGCGCGTTACAAAGTAGCATTTGTTTACTTTTCGTTACCAACTGTATAAAATGCTAGTTTGTTTTAAATTTCAACTAATTATGGAAATTTTTGTTTACAATTTGTTGAAATAAACAATACCTTTTCAGGTGAATATGCGATAATTTTTTCCTGAAAAAGTAATAAATAATAATAAATTATATAATTTGTATTATTAATTATTATTTCTGAAATAAATGGCATAATCATTATTAATTTTTATATTTTATTTAAGGCATTTATTAAAAGCTGAAGTCTTTTCATTAGTCTTTTTTTTTTTTCATTGACGTTAATTTTTTAACAATTTCAGATGCTAGACAATGTTTCTTAAAAAATCTGTAATATCATGTGCTTTCCAATCTTAAAGTTTATATTATTGATACTTTAGTATATACTCTTAGAATAACAGAACCTTCAGAATAACACCAAATGAGCGAGTGGCGCCAATTTCGGTGTATCATCTGGCTACCCCCTTGGACAAAAATCTGACGGCAGCGCATGCGCTCTTGGATATTGTCATCACTCTTTTCAATACAGGCACTCTAAGTATACCTACCTCAGGAGTTCCTTTCATTCTGTAGGGGTGGGGTAAAGACCACAGGTGGTATGTTCGGTGAAACACCCCTAGAACCGTTTCATGCGTACATTTTTTCCATTAGTGCAAAATAAAAGTCTTAGAGTTAAATGGTAAAGCTGAATTTCTGAAATAATATCTATCTGAATGCCTTGAAGCTGCAAAAAAAATTTGGATTCATGAAGAAGTGCTATAGATCACTCCAGGGGCCCCCATCAGGGGGGAAGGAGGGCGCACGAGGCGCCCACTTAAAGCTTGGGGGGAGGGTTGCACTAAATAAAACGAATAGTTTGGGGAGGCATTTAGACGAGAGAATTTTTTTTTTTAATTACATAAATAAAAGAAGCAACTGGCCATTTTCAGGCATACATAACTTGACTACAGGTGCAAAGCAAAATACATAAGGAAATTCTGGAAATGTTTACATTCTTAACGGTATAAAGAACCATTTGCATAATTTTTTTGTTAAAAAACGGCGATCGACAGGGTTAAAAAAAAATCTCCAAATCATGTCCATTATAATGGACGTTTGTCTGAAAGGGTTAATTGTGCTAAAATTCCCAACTCTTGTGATGATTGCTGCTTGCCATTTGCTGCATTGTTTGGTAACTTCAATAAACTTTTTTTTTTTTTAATTATTAGTTTAAAACTTCTGAGCTCATTAATCTACAGGTGCCATCAGTAACTTATCATTTATTGTAATAGTTTTAGTCAGCCCATTTTCAAGTATTTTTTGTGCCGTCTTTTTTAATTTATTTATTTTTGCTTTAAACATATTTTCAGCATTCACAATCAGGATCAAGGTCTGCATTTCTTATATTATATGCAAGCAAAGTAGCACTATTTCGAACGAGCTAACATGGAAGGGTGAAGTTAGCAAATTTTTTTTTTGGGGGGGGGGGATGAATGCGCCCAAGAGCTTGGGAGGATGGGGACCACTGGATCACTCTACTACCGAGGCAAAACATATCCGGGTCTGCTACCGGGGCAACACATATGCGCATTATAGGCGAATTTTGATGTTATTTTATAAGTGTCTAGGAACAGCAGACCCAATTTTAGGTTTACGACTACTAATGCTCAACTGCGTAGCCTTGTAATTTTGAACCCAGTCCGCAAGACAAGGGAACTCCATGATCAAGTATTGGGAAGAATTTTGCCTTCGTGGAGAACTGTTTTGATTCAACACTTTGGGAAACACTGATATATTAAAACAATTCAATGATATCGTTATGGGACTTATGCTAAAACAAGTTTATAAATATAGTCTTATAGCTGTTGTTTCAATGATTAAAAAATAATAGGCTTTTTTTATATATGCATTATGTTTTTGTTTCAGGGGAACAGTTCACCTGAATCAAACAGATGTGCCGTTCTTGTGTGACAGAGCAATGAGAACTCTGTTCGGTGGGCATTCAAGTCTAAGCCGATTCACAGCAATGGATCTCACAACGAAACTTTCTAACGTATTTTTCTGTGAACATCTGGGTAGGTACACTGTAAAAAAAAAAAAAAACCGTAACGTTTCTGAATATAGGGGGCAGCTATGGTATATGTTGTAAAACCTTTCTGAATATTTCGGATACCTCTTTCTGTATTATCCAGAAACATTTCGCAGTACTTCAGAAATATTAGAAACATTTCTTGCAGTTACGAAGTTTCTTTTTTCTTTTCTTAATATTTCGGACACCTCTTGTGTAGAGAATATGCTGTCATCAATGTCAACCGTTATTTATCAAAACGTGCAGCAATATTAACTTGCTTTATATACTTCTGAATCAGAGTTTAAGTTAAGCAGAGTTTAAGCTATCAGAGCTCTCTTTCTGTATTATCCAGAAACATTTCGCAGTACTTCAGAAATATTAGAAACATTTCTTGCAGTTACGAAGTTTTTTTTTCTTTTCTTAATATTTCGGACACCTCTTGTGTAGAGAATATGCTGCCATCAATGTCAACCGTTATTTATCAAAACGTGCAGCAATATTAACTTGCTTTATATACTTCTGAATTAGAGTTTAAGTTAAGCAGAGTTTAAGCTATCAGAGCTCTCTTTCTGTATTATCCAGAAACATTTCGCAGTACTTCAGAAATATTAGAAACATTTCTTGCAGTTACGAAGTTTTTTTTTCTTTTCTTAATATTTCGGACACCTCTTGTGTAGAGAATATGCTGCCATCAATGTCAACCGTTATTTATCAAAACGTGCAGCAATATTAACTTGCTTTATATACTCCTGAATCAGAGTTTAATAGTCATAATGATAACTACGCTCTGAAACTGAATCGGCGTCAACCCGATTCAGTTTCCTATTTTTTAAAATTAAAGAAATGTCTCTCAATTGATCGAAAACATGTTATTAAATGAAGTTCTATGAGATTTTCGGAAACATTTTTGGCAAGTCAAAATTAATATCTAAAATTTTTTTATAGTATATAAGAATTTTTTTATAACATCATGTTTAAAGTGAGGTAAGTAATGTGTGGGGAGAGTAGTTACAGACCATGTCAACCTTCATCTATGAAAAGGTACCCCGACATAGAGTCGAGTTAACATGTCTTATATACTAGTGAAATGTAGTTGTAATTTTGTTGTGGTAGATACGCTACAGTACTCCCCCACCAGAATTATAGCTATGATAGAATTCGATGAATGGATGCCACTAGTTGATTCATTGCTGTTTTTTGCGAAGCCGGGAGAGCTGTATTAAGATCACCGTATTTTTTGAGTGCTGAATGTGAGAGGTGTATTAACTTCACGGTTGTGGTCGCTCCTGTGTTGCCGTTAGCAGTCGAGTGTATGCAAGCCAACGTTGTGTGTGATCGAGATGAGACTGAGTAGCAACAGCGTAAGGAGGGGGATAATGATGCAGTCACAAGTAGCAAGTCAACTGTTCAATGTGGACCATCCAACGAAGTAGGCGTTACTGCCGATGTAGGCGTATCCAGATCAAAGTGGGCGTTCTTTTCAAGGTAGGCGTGTTCACATCACGTCCGGGTCACCAATGTGGGGAGACCATGTCAACCTTACAGACCATGTCAACCTTCATCTATGAAAAGGTACCCCGACATAGAGTCGAGTTAACATGTCTTATATACTAGTGAAATGTAGTTGTAATTTTGTAGTGGTAGATACGCTACAAATGTATTAGAAGGATTTTGTATTTTCCCGCATGTACGTTCTGAGTAGCATACTTAATGCTGAACAATATAATTTCCTGACGATTACACGTACGAAAACAAGCTGTACGATACAGGTACAATAAGCCTGCTCTATTTTAAAAATATGTGAGGAAATCTCATCAGAAAATTTTGCTATTTATATTTTAATAAAAATTTTCTCATAAATATGGTCAAAGTTCCTTTAAAAATTAAGGGACAAAACTTTTTTATTAACCCTTTATTTAAAAATATTCGACACGTTAATATTCACTGTTATATAAACTGCTGTTTGTAGAAAATGCAACACCATGAAGGAATCATCAGAATCAAATGAAATTCGCAGCAAATGCCAATTATAGGATATTATGCAAATTAATAAAGTTTCAGAGCCATCGCGCGTGCGTGGCGCGCGCAGCGCCCTCTGAATTGATGCTGAAAGCGTATAAATAAAGTGCTGTAGCGGGACGTTGAAAATAGTCTATGATTATTTGTTAGTGGCAAACGTTTAGTGAGACCTGAGTATGCCTCCACGACGGAAGAATAAGAAATTCAAGCAACTTACGGAGTTTGAACGAGGGAGGATAATCGGCCTTCGAGAAGGAGGATTTTCCTATCGCGCAATAGCAGCTCGTATGCAGCGGAACAGTTCCACAGTGATGCGAGTTTGGAAGCAGTGGACCGACGAGCACCGAACAACTCGAAAAACAGGCACTGGACGACAGAAGGTGACGTCAGAGCGCGATGATCGACACCTGCTCCGCATGGCGGTGAATGATCGCACAGCTTCCTCCAGGCAGCTGGCAGCACATTGGTCTACTGCTACAGGTGTACAATTGTCGGCTTCGTCAATTCGTCGTCGTCTGCTGCGCCGTGGATTGCGTGCAAGGGTGCCATTATACAGGATTCCCCTCACGGCGGATCATCGACGGCTGCGTCGGCAGTGGGCTCTTGAGCACAGAGACTGGCGAGCTGATTGGCACCAAGTTGTCTTTTCAGATGAATCACGCTTCAATTTGTGGACCCATGATGGCCGTGTTCGTGTTAGACGTTATGCCGGTCAACGCTGCCTTCCTGAGTGTATTATTGAACGACATAGTGGTCGAACACCCGGAGTTATGGTCTGGGGTGCGATTTCGTATCATGGACGATCCAATTTGATACGAATTGAGGGTAATCTCAATAGCAACAGATACGTCCGTGAAGTGCTACAGCCCGAAGTCGTTCCTTTCCTTCAAGGCATCCCTGGAGCTATCTTTCAGCAGGATAATGCACGCCCACATGTTGCGCGGACTGTTAGAGACTTCTGTTCAGCACAACGCATGCAACTTCTTCCTTGGCCTGCTTATTCGCCGGATATGTCGCCTATTGAGCACGTGTGGGATATGGTTGGTCGGCGTCTCACTCGTGATCCGCGTCCTGCAGTTTCCAAAGACGAACTTTGGTTGCGCATACAAGCGATATGGAATTCTCTTCCTCAAGCAGATATTCAACATCTGTTTGACTCCATGCCACGTCGTATAGCAGCACTTATTGCAGCGCGTGGTGGCTGCACCAAATACTGATTTCGGACGCTTAATTTGTTTCTTTTGTTTTGAAAATTTCATCATTTATTTGTATCAGTACAAGTCGTTTCTGCATTAAATTTCATTTGATTCTGATGATTCTTTCATGGTGTTGCATTTTCTACAAACAGCAGTTTAATAACAACCGTTTACCTTCACCATATTCATATTTTGCAATAATGCCTTAAAAATAAAGGGACAAAACTTCTGCTGATAACCTTTTATTTGATAACATTTATTTGTAGCATTTTCTATTTCTGAAATAAAAAAGAGAGAAGGATCAAAAAGTTATTTCCTTGTGAATGTTTGCTTGAAGTAAGACAGGGCCGCCTTAATAGCGAGCAGAGCCCCCGGGCACAGAAATGTTTTGAGCCCTTTTAACACATCATACTGTTTAAAATCAAACTAAAAGACTTAATATTCAGAAAATAGAACATTTTAAGACATTCAATTATCTAAAAAAAACTTAAACATCTTTTTATTACCCAGAAATAAAGCATTACATAATTTTATTATTTTTTATAATCATCATAATTATTTGCTTGTTATTATTTACATAATTTTATTACATAAAATAAAACATTTTAAATCTATGCTTAATTTTTTAAAAATTGAGATGCTGACCAGTTGTAATCCTCAATAAATAAAATAATTTTTAAAAAAACCAAGAGGCCACTTAAAAAAATGAAATTAAGAAAAAAAAAAACATAAAGGTATGCCAAATAAAAAACGCAAAAAGTATGAATTATTTGGTCAAACTATGAAAGTTAGTTATTAAAACATATTTCAAAATGCAAATCAGATATAACCAGTTTAAAAGTTGCTGTCCTGTAGTACTGTGTAATTCTAAACTCTTTCAATTAGTACTTTATTTAACTAATTCTAAACACTAAACAGAGTTGGTGGTGGTCAAGCATAGTTAGAGACAATTAGACCTAAAGAGCTGATTAACTAACTAAAAACCTTATTTTAATGTTTAAAAATAGATTTCGCTTTATTTTAAGTTTTCCAGGTGAAAAACTATTTAAATTATTGGTGATTGAACGATAATCATTCACTATTTGTTGAAAAAAATGCACACTATTTACACTAGAATATATTTATTTAAAAAAATTTATAATGCAATGTTGTATATTCTAAGTTAATTTTCAATAAAATTTACAAAAAGTAAGATTCCCAAGGCCCACCTGAGTGCTTGAGGCCCCCAGGCACTGGCTATACGTAAAAACGGTACTGGTTGCCGATACATTCATATTCACTGTCATATAATTACAACTTAAGCATTAACCTGCCAGATGCACGTTTGTAATAAAACCATGAAAATAAAAGAACAAAACTTTTTTGTTAATCCTTTATTTAAAAATGGTACTTTTTAACACTTTCTATTTCAGAAATCAAAGAGAGAGAGATTGTAAGTTATTTCCTTGTAAAAGTTCGCTTGAAATAACCGATACATCCATATTCATTGTTATATGATAACAACTCATCCATTAACCTGCCAGGTTCACACTTCGCAATAATACCTTAAAAATAAAGGAGCAAAACTTTTTCGTTAGCCCTTTATTTAATGTATTTACACGTGAAATCGAGCACTTTATGGTAGAACAGTTTAACGAGGACCAATACCGCACACCCTCGGTCCCTACGCCCACTGTTCCAAGTGGTCACTCACCCGCATCCAGTGATCTGCTGCGAACTGTGTCTTAACAATCGGTCCACTGCGGGACGTTCAGTTGAAATGAAATGAATGACTTGTAATTGATATGACTACTGATGAGAAAAATGGCCACACATTTGTGATTAATAGAAGATTCATTTCATTAACTACCAACTGGATTTAAAAATATGAAAAATTCATTTATTCAAAATATATTAAAGAATTTTATATTATTAAAATAACTTTGAGAAAACAAATGTCTTAGTATTTCTCCAAGATAAATTCTAAGGACATAGTTAGATTATCAGTCTTTATATTTTTGAAAAAGGTACATATTCCAAAAATGAAACATTGGCATATAGTAGTCAGGGCTAAAGAGAATAGAAGGGCTGGTTCACTCCTTTGAAGTAGCTCTCGCCGCGCCAATCCTCCGATTTTCTCTAGGGACGTCACTTTGGCGCAAAGCTCGCACTTTTACTTCAAGAACGGAGCGTTCGGCCTTACTAGCTCTAACTAATATTGGAGCATTTCTTTTTGCGAGATATTCTAAGACATTTGTTATTTTCTATAATGACTTTCCTCAGTTTTTGCAGTGAATTTACAAGAATTTAAAACTATTATCGAAATGCCAGTTTGCGCGATTGCAACTTGAAAAAATTCTGATAGAAAAACAAAGGAAAAAATATAATTTTCCGCATGTTCCCTAAAGTAAATGAACAGCTATGTAAAGAATGGATTCCGAAATGACACAGTTAATATAAAACAGCAATATTCTGTCGTTTATTCTGTCATTAAGAACTTGTATAAAAATTCATTATCTAAATAGAAACCACCTCGTTACTTCAAAAAGAAAGGCAGGTGAAAAAAATTAAAAAATGGATAAAGTAAATGAAAATTAAAATGTAAATAAAAAGTATAAATAAAATATATAGTATATAGTTGGAATTCTCCTAATTTCATAACATATTTTTAATGTAGTTATCCTAAATATTTATGATTTTTTTTTTTAAATTATATTCTCTTAAATTTGAATATCTATAAATTATATCATCGTAAATTTAAATATCTATAAACAATTGTAAAATTTCTAATGTCATTAGGAACCTAAATTATTATTTTGTTTCAGTAATTAGCGTTTAATGTTGATGTTTCCTATTGATTAAGTATGAACAAATTGCTATTAACGGCATATTTTAAAATCAGGGATTCTAAATTTAACTCAATTTATAAAAGAATATGTAGATAAAAAAAGTGTCGATATATGCTTTCATTTTTCTTAATAATTAAAGTTAAAACAGAACTTTTAAAAATAAAGTAATTATAGTGTCATTTTCGCCAACTAGTAAAACATTTTCATAAGTTTAAAATGGTATTTTTTTTAATATAATGGCCAAGAAAGTTTTTTTGAACTATGTTTATGAACGGAAATAATGTGTTAATTACGTCAAGTTTGAAAGCTAATAACCAGAAAAAGCCTAACTTATTTTTACAAAGAGAAAAATGCAAAGTTATCATAATATCTTTGCTTGCGATCTTAGAGATCTGTGGACACAGTGACGTCATGAGGAGGCAAATCGTAGCTTCAGCTCTAAGAGCGGAGTGAACTAGCCCTTCTATTCTCTTTAGCCCTGTATAGGAGTAATCTTTCTACTCTATAACAATTATTCTTCTACCACCTTATAAAAACTTTCCTAACAACCATACGAATTGGCAACACAGCAAATATTAATTTTATCACTTAACTATGCTTTAATAAAAATTTAAGATTGTTTTCTTCTAGGCTAATGTGTTTAGTATAAATAAGGAAAATATAAAAACACACACGTTTTTTAGTGTGCAGTCCATGAGTTGAATTGTTAAGTGTAGAATTAGGCTGATTTAGGTTTTGTTATCTGAGGTAAAAGAGTAGTGGTCTAACGTCAGTAAAAAATAGAAGAAAAAGGATACATTATTCAATGCAACATTCTATGGTGTTTAGGGGAAAAAAATTTAACAAGCATAGCTAAAAAATGTATTTCGATGGAATAATTCAGAAATTTTTATCAAACAATTCTGATTTGCCCAGTAGAGGTTTTGATTTCTGTAGAGGAATTTGACAAAACACTGGTAAAAACAATTGAAGGGGCAAATATCTTTCTTTTTTTTTTAAATAAAAAAATCTAACAGAGCAAATAAACCCAAACCTGGAAAAAATAGCATCCAATATAAGACCAATATATGGAGAGAGAAAATGGACACAACCTGTATCCTAACTAAGGAAAATAGCCTTCGTTTAACACCAGTTTTTATTTCTTGTATTTGTAACTTAGCATTTTATGAAAGTATGGTGGTAGACAACAAAGTTTCAAACAGAAATTTTCTTATAAACACATTAATTGTTCTCATGCGATTACATACTAATGTAAACATCATTGAAGATTAATTTCCTTGTAGATAAAACCAAGACAATTGTTTGAATAAAATTACATTTTTTGAGGAACTTTTCATTTTCATTCTAAAACAAAAGAAGAAAAAAAACTTAATTTTTACATAGCTTAACAAAATATCTCCCTGGGAAACATTTTACTTCTGCTGCAGTATTATTTGATTTACGTTTAATAAAAACAAAACATGAATAAAATTTGCCATTGATAATTTTAACTAAAATGCTTTCTTACTTAATGGTTTAAAAAATTAAATTTCCAGCCAGTCTGGTTAAAATTCTTTTGCTGCTGAATAAACCAAAAAGAAAAACATACGATTATATTCACATATGTGCACAATAAATTTCCTTGGATCTATATTTTGTAAAATATTTGTTCCATAGAAAATTGAACAATCTTTATCTTGTTTGCATGATTGTTTGATTATTCGACTAGCTGCCCAGAATCGAGCACCTTGAAAATCGACCAGAAAACAAATAAAATTTTCAAAGGGTACCTGGAACTGGTCGTGTAGAAGAATTAAAGTAAGAAATTTGCGAAATCTTTATAAATTACAAAATTTTAAGTGGAATTAAATAAATTTGCGATTTAAACGATGTTTTAATAACTGAAACATATAAAAATTGGGAAGAAATCTCTAAAATTTAGGCGGAAAAAAGATATAAATAATCTGTGACAGTGAGGAGACGATAAATTACCAGCCTCTTTATCTGTGTAATAACAAGCGCATTAATGGGTATTCCTATATTTTTAAAAACAAGAAAAAGAGTTGTATCAAAAGAATCTAAATTTTTAACTATATGCAACTATAGATACAAGCGCATCAAAGAATAGCAACTATATAATAAGATGCTTCCAGAGTTTTTATCCTTCAAAGTTAATACAAAAGTGATTTTTTGTTTTATTTAATTTTAGTTAAATTTGCCCAAACAAAACAAATCGGCACTGCTTTTCCCATTTTTTTTCTGTGGAGGAAAAGTATGTGCCCCATGGCTCACGTCATAACTTTCCTTTTGTGTGCAGTCAACGATTTTTGGCAAATTTGACTCACCTTATAAGTTAAGCGAAATCGCTGTTGGAGCCTCCCTGATCGAGCAGTTTCTCCATTCCGTCAAACGCTCTGCAGCATGGAGACCAATAATTCTTTCTTTTCAGTGAAGTTTGAACTAAAGTATAATGTGCTTTTTTTTTCCAGGTCTACCCATTGAAGAAAAGCACAACCAGTACATCGAGCAGAATCGAAATGTTTTAAAAGAAGGCATAAAATTATCATAATTACTCTATCATACAGCTGGTTACAAAAACATGTTGTACTAAACATGTCTTCATAACATTTTCTCTACAAAGTAGATTTATTTATGATTTGTGTGGAATTTTTCTTTGAGTGATATTTGTGATTAATCCATTTTTATTCTTTTTTTTTTTATCTCTTTTTGTGGAAAATTTGGTAGAAAGTGTTTTAAAATGTGGTGTAAATTTGATTACATAAATATATAACTTATCCAAAGTATGCATATTACCATGTTGGAAATCAGATTGTTAAGGTCTCATAGAATTTTTTTAAGTTAAAATTACAAAAGTAGATATTTATAACAGTAATGTGTGAGATACAGTACATAAAAGAGATTTTTAGATAAATCTCTCAAACCTTTTTAATCAGTTTTAAAAGTAGATTTTAAGAGTATTTATTTATTTATACTTTTTTGCACAGTATTTTATATGAAATTTTTTATTCACTTATAGCTTATCATTATGAACCAAGAACCTTTGTAAATATTGTACAGAAGCATTTTACTTCGCAACATTTGTAATTTTAGAATGTAGTTTTATAAAAAAAATAAATTGTGTTCATTCAATTGCAGTGTCTTTCTTTGTCTTCAACAAGCGTTAAAACCATAATAATATATATAACATTTTTTTAGCTCTTTTGTCACATCATATTTAAACCTAACCAGAATAGGACATCAGACTTCCCACTCAATTTCAAAAAATAAATAAATAAGTACATAAAAATTCCTGACATTTCCAGGTATATTTCAATGGAAATCTATACCATATTTTATCTAAAACCATGCAATTTTTTATCAGGAAACTTCATCATTTTTTTTAATATTTGTAATGTCAAATGTTAGATTTTCCAAGCAAAAACTAATACAATTAGCAAATATTGTGTTATTATAATAATATAACTAAATAAATATTAATCAATCAATAACTTCAAAAACATAAGGAAGTCTGAACTCTAAATAAATTAAACATGCAAAAGTGAACAAAATTTAGCAGTCAAGCAGTGAAACTTATTGTTCAGTAAAATGTACAGCAATAAATACAACTTCAAAAGAAAGTAAAAAAACAATAATAAATAATAACAATAATAAACAAATAGAAAATAATAATAATAATAAATAAGTAAAGTAATAATTTTATTTCAATGAAAAGTTGTAGAAGATGGTAATATATTCTAAAAATAGTTATACGGCCGTAATATAAAAATTAGCCTAATATACTACGAGAATGGAATTTTTTTTTAAAAGAATTGTTATAAAGGTCATTTATAACAATTCTTGGAAATTCAAGAATTTATCATGAATTTCCATTTTGAAAAAAATTTTTTATAAGTATATGCTGCATAACATTCAAATGATTTCCAAAGTTTCTGTACCTAAATTTCACAACTTACAGTATAGTAAACAAATTTATAAGAACCATAAATTAAGAATGAATATCGCAAATCATATGATTTTAAAATAAAACCTTTATTTCTGAAAGAATTAAAAATAGTTACATTTCTTATCTTTATATGAATATTTACAAGCTTCATATATTGAACATGCTTTTGCATTATAAACATAATCAATTATAATACAAAAGAGAAATATACAATACAAATAAAATTATGCTTCAAATGTTAAAGTTATTTGATTAAAAGTTCAACACAATCCTAATGCTTTTTAGCAAACATTTTTAAGTAAAAAAAAATTTAAAAAATAACAAATAAAGATGGAAAAAAAATTTCTTACATAAAATATTTCTAAAAACTGGTTAAAACACTTTCATTGTCTTAAGGAAGAAAGTGGTAATTTTGAAGTTCTAAAAGCCATGCAGTTATAGAATGAAACTGAAAATTTAAACACATTTTTAAAAAAATTCTTTATTTTGTGGATAAATCAAATAATTAAAAAAAAAAGAGAGTTTCTAAGAATCCTTTTATTCAAAAAATTAAAACAAACAATCCCATTAATCAAAAAATTTAAACAAACAATACAATAATAGAAAATAATATAAGCATTGCTAATAACATTGAAAACTTTCTTCAGTTGAAAATAAGAGGTTTAAAGATATATTATGAATACAAAACAAGATATTAGTAAGGTATGAGTATTGATAATTTATCGTTTTGTGCAACGTTGCCCTTCTGGGCAAAGGTTGACATTCATGCATTTATCACATTTTGGTTTTGCAGGCTTGCAAATGGTCTGACCAAATCCAACCAGATCTAAACTCACATCTTTCCATAAATCTCTGTAAAAAAAATTATTCATAAATAAGTAAATATTTTTTAGAAATAAAAACACACTAAATTGTAAGCATAAAAAAGTGATGGAAACAACAAATAAGTGAATGGTGAATGGAAATGGGGGGGAAAGCAAGAAAAGATGCAACAATAATTTGGAATTAATTAAAAATTATTAAAATGTATAGAAGTTAAAATGGCAATCTCAATCATCTAAAAAAAATTTTTATTTTTATCATTTTTTATTTAAAAAAGCTATATAAATTGATGATTTAAACCTCATATTTTATGATTTTCTTCTAGAAATAAAATATTTCATGAATTTAAACTTTTTTTGTGGGAGAGGCGGGAGAGCAAAGAAATATCTTTAAAAATCAAAATCTACTTCCTACAAAAAAAAATTAAATCTGGAAAGAAAAAAAAAAACTTTTTTAGGATGAGGAAATAGAAATTAGGAAATTAGTTGCAATTATGAATACACATATGTAGGATCAAGAATTTAAAACATATCTGAACTTTCAAACACAGCAAACTAAACAATTGACAAAATTAGATAACACAATATTCAATTTAATTTTCGCTAGAAAAATTTACTTATCAACTGTTTCAATCTTATTGTGAAGTTATTTTTTTATATTTTGAGTAAGTAAATAAAAAAAACTTATGCTTCATTAGATAATAATCTACATAATAAATAATGTCATGTAATAATACAATATAATAATGTCAGGTATCAAAATGTAATCCAGTAAATGATATAAAAAGTATTTATGATTTATCCAATTCTTTTCATTCATTAAATTTGTGGATAATAAACTTGCATTTGAATCACACAAAATGTTCATAATATTTTATAAAACATCAATTACATAGTTTGATTAGCTTTTAGCCTTCTTAAAATAACACTAGTTTGTCATTTAAAAAAGGATAAATAAAAAAAGACATAAAAAGCTGTAAGCATAAATTGTTTCAAAAGTTTTAGTTTAGATCTAACACGAATATCTGATATTTGAATATCTGATATTCATGTTAGATGACATGAAATCAGATATTCAAACTGATTAGCTGACATAAATATCTGATAGTCTCCCGGGTGAGCTTTAACCGTCATCTTGAATTTACTGCAACAAAAAAAAAAAAAAAAAAAAAAAAAAAAAAAAAAAAACAGTTCAAAAGGAAGAAAACTTGCTTTCTAGACAAGTAAAGTATGTGTTTTTAAGCTGAATCACACAAAACTAAATCTATTAGATTAGTAGTTTAGATGTTATGAGAGGTTTTTATAAGCAATAAGTGGAAAAAGTAAACTTTTTGACTTATTCATAATTAAGTAAAATTATTATCCTCATTAAATAAAATAGTGCTTCCTATGTTTTTTTTTGTTTTTTTTGCATTGAATCAAGTTAAATAACAACAAAAAGTTTACAAGACTAATGCAGTAAAACCACCATTAACAATGGCCTCTAAAGAACTGCAACTTCTGAAGAACAACCATATGTACATACCCTCCAACTTATGAGGATTTTGAAAATAATTCTTTCTAGTGGTAGCGAACCAAAGTAGAAATTTTTAAAGCAAATGGATCTCTCATAAAACTTTATCAGAACTTAAGAATCTAGCCATATGGCCTACACTTTTATAAGTAATAGTGGACAAGTTACGCTAAAATTAATTTATTTTAAATATTAAGACATTAATTTTGCTACCGTCTGAAAAGAAGATTTCTGAAACTACGGAAATTCCGTAGCAGTTGGAGGGTATGTATGTATATGGTATCAAATGTCTTCTATAGGTTTTACATTATGGGAACGTCTAAGCAGTGAATTCTAAACAACGGCTACTCATTGCTAGCATGAATTTTGTATCAGGATGTATCTCAGTAAAATTTTTCATCTCTTGGATGCAATAATTTTAAGTGATTAGCACAAAGCATATTTTTGCCCATCATCATATATTTGCAACACTTTAGTGAGCCCTGACCTAAGTTAATTTAAGCCTGGCAGCCATCGGAAATGGAGTCAAGCTTCAGATATCCATAAAGGACTTTATCCACAACTTTTAAAACAATTTTCATCTTTTCATATCTTTATTCAATTACATAGTTCATCAATAAAACATAGTTCTTTTTGCTTATAATAGTAAATAAAAATGCTTCATAGGAAACTTGCCAGTTTTTCTTTTTCTTTTTACTTTTAGAGCTTAAAACATTCTTTCCAAAGGAGCAAAGATCTTTGTTCAAGCATATCTCACAAGAGGGCCCAATAGGTTTGCACACTGTCTGCCCAAAGCCAACTAAAGTCAAATTTATGGGTCGCCAGTCATTCCTACCACATAAATACCTATTATTATCCTCCACTTGCTTATAAAAATGATTAAGCACACAAATCTAGAGTTAAAAAAAATAACTATAACGTAATCATATATTTTTATATAAAATAAAAATATACGATTAATATACAACTTCTATATTTATCGTAGGTTGGACAAAATGAGGGGCCAATGAAGGTTAAATAATTAAAAGAAATTGCGAAATTTTAAAGTTATTTATTTACACTATTAGAAGTGGTATGTAGAAATTAAAAAACTTCATTATGATACATAAATTTTAAAGATATGCAAAAATAGAAACTTTTTCAATGAATTCAATGCAATCAATTACATTTAGAAATATATAATTAAGAACAAATAATTAAAAAACAAAAAATACTATTGAAAAATAATTACTATCATCAAACTTTGTACTTAGATTCTTAAGACTACAAATGTTTGATATTTAAAAGAAAGAAAAAAAAATTAAGAAGACCAATTAAGAAGAATGTTGCTTAGACCCTTCCCCACTCAGCTCTTTAATTCCTTCTGATAGACATAACAATGAATGAAGTTAAAAGAGATGCCAACTTGCTCCGGACAGGGGATAAATATTTTCGAGTGGTAGTCTTTTAATGTATGATACTTGGTTTAATAAATTCGATTTATAAGGTTTTTACATACCACTACCTAATAAATAAAAGGTTTAAGTTAAACGCTTCTTTGCTGCAGTTCAGCCGTGTTGAGCCTCTTAAAAGTCGGTAAAGTTAACCAAAAATCCGCACATTTTAGTTCTTGGTTCTCTACCGCCTTTTAAAATATTCTGTCTTGTCTGGAGCAGTTGGCATCTCTGAGTCAAATCTCAATCCATCCTTTCCACACATTTTATTTTAAGATATATATTACCTTCCTTTAACGCGGAAGGGACAAAGATATCTCTTTTATATAATTTATTTCTGACGCTTTAATTACAAGCAAAAAACATTTTTGGTATTTTTTAGATATTAGAAACAGTCTAATAGTTACTAAAAAAAATCAGGTAGTTCATAAGAATTTTATTTATACTAAAATATAAAACGCAAAAAAAAGTAGTTAAATTTTTTTTTTTTCATTCATATTCAAAAACTTATCAACATTTGATTTTTTTAAATTAAAGAAATTTCAGTGATGAATAACTGTTTCTCTTAGATCCAAATAACTTCAAATAAGTGTGAATTTTAAAAATTATTGTTTGGAAGTGAGCCATGTTTGAAACATGGCTCACTTCCAAACAATAATTTTGCCTTTACACTGGTGCCTTTAAGGCAGAAAGAGACACCAGTGTTTCATGCTGTATTTCCTAACCACAAATTATTAAAATGCTAAAGATAATATTTTTCAGTTATTTTGACCTAAATTAATACAAAATAATGATAAAAGTAAGGAAAATAAGTTTAATAAAAATTTTGCGTAGGAGGGTTAATAGTCCTGTCACAAATGATAGTCTTATAATGTTTAAAATACCTCACTGATTTGAAATTAGCAAATCACCAATCAAACATTCAGAAGTAGGACTGGGCTATAAATCGATGTATTGATACATATCGATTTAACGCATATATCGGCAAGACGATACAGCGACTTTCATTCAAGGCGATGCATCAGAAATCAGATTCAAGCCGTCGAGTAAAGACAACGAGCACAAGACGATATAGTGATATAAGACACGCAAGGATATAAGATAACGATATAGCGATATAAGACTCTTCTCTTACGCTCCGATGTCGACTCGCGCTGTGGAAGACAATGTTCATTTCGTTATGTTGAAATGGCCTTGATTGGTGAGCTGTAGAATTAGAATCAGAGTTATGAGAACGCATATCGTTATATCGCATGTTCCTTTTCGCACCTCCAAGCTTTTTTTTTCCTTGTCGCAACTTTTCTTGTAGATTATTTTCAGTGGGACTAACTTCGTGATCGCCGATGTTACCTTGTTCTGAAGGCAATCTATTATTGAAAAGAATATATAAAGAAGAGTTTCTTCATTAATTAGATAAGTTTTTTTTTAAAAAAACTTCTTTTTATTTTTAAATGTGAAAATTATTGGCAGTCTAATTTAGGAGCCCATAAAGAATTGAATTTGTTAGGTTATTTTTTTACTTTCTTTTAATTTATTAAAAAGTTTTTGGATGAAACTTCTAATAATTTAATGAGTTTTTATTACTGATTTTAAATTTACAAATCTTGTTGTTTTTATTTTTAGAAATAAAGTTAAAACAAAATCTATTTTTGTCATTTGCATTTGGACATAAGTCAATCAACTTTGTTTATACAAAAAGATTTGAAAGGTTTTCGTATTTTATTCATTTTTTTAAATCATTTAGCACTTCGTTTTATTAGAGAGAATAATAATTTTTTTTAAAAAATATTCTTTTCATATTATTTGTTAATTAGCTAAATATATTATCGAATAACACAATTTTTTATTTTTAAGAAATTAAATCTTACTTTGTTTTTCGTTCATAATTCGGTCATTATTTAATTTAATTTAATTATTTATCTGAAATGATAAGGTCCCGCAGTGGACTGATCATTAAGACACGGTTCCCTGCAGATCACCGAAGTCAGGCATCACTGGCTGCGGTCAGTGTGCGGGTGAGTGACCACTTGGATCAGTCTGCGTAGGGATCGAGGGTGTGCGGTATTGGTCCTCGTTAAACTGTTCTACCGTAAAGTGCTCGACTTCGCGTGCAGGTCGTCGAGCTACCGAAGCAGGGGTGCCATCCCATCTGCAGAGGATCAAAATTGTGATGGCATGTCTTCAGATCATCCTCAGGGATGTTTCCCAGACCATCGCCAATAGTCCATTGTGCAGCTCTAGTGTGACGTATATGAACTATAATAGAACTATAATAACTGAAATGATGATAATAAAAAATAGTGTTTTAAAAGCGTTTTTTTTTACCTAAAATTTATTTAGCACTTTGTTTTAAACATACAAATAATTTTTAACGTTTCATTTAGAAATTGAACATTACGATCGAACTTAATAATTATATAATTATTTATGCATAATAGTACAAGAAAATATTAATTTGTAAAAAACGCTTTAAAAAAGTTTTTAACACTTTGTTTTACGCGTATTATGAATTTCTAAACAAACATTTCAATAAATATTTTAAGTAAGATTTGTACATTGTAGTCAATTTATTTAATATCTTTCTTAAGCAAAACATATATATCTTCAAATTTATAAATTGATTTAAATCAATCTGAGTATGAAGTCTGAAATCTGACTTTCTGTGCCTTACAAGTAAATGAAATTCAAAAATACTATATCGCGATACATCGCCATATCGCGATGCAAAGCTGACGATGCATCACGATATATAATTTCGAATATCGCCCAGTCCTATTCAGAAGCCTTACTGACATTTGAAAATAAAACTAAGCTAATTTAAAAAATTAATTTATTTCGTTTTGGAAATAAAAAAAAAAACAGTAATTTTTTATCCTAAAGATGAAGAAACTGAAGTTTTTTCAATCTGTAGAAAACAGGGTGGCCACTCTCCAGATAAAACCAAATTCCTTGATATTTCCAGAGAAAATTTGAAAAGAAAAATGTTCCAGATTTATATGATTTAAATTAGAGCTATTTTAAAATTTTTCATATATTTATACAAAAAAGAAACTTATATACTCATATACATCATAAAATGTACCACTATTTCATATTTTAATAGTTGAAGTTTATGAAAGTTATGAATTAGTTGAAGTTTTATCGCTATAAAAATAAATTTTCAAAAAATTATCATTATCTATTAAAACTCAAGGTAAATATGAATTGTTTTTCAAGAATAAAATGTTTAACTTTTTAATAATTTATCCAATTTTAATACAAGATATCTTTGTTAAATAGAAAGTCAAAATAATTCATTTGATTTATAGTTAGTATTTATTAAAATAGCAATGATAATAAAGTATTGAATGATAATACCATTAGATAAATTTTTATAAGTTAACAATTTTAATGTGTTAGAATAAATAGAAACACACTAGCAGTAAATTTATATGTGATCATAGGTACAAAACTGTACACTGCTTATATTTTAAAAAATTCCAAAGGAATCTACACATGTCGGTTCAACAAAAAGTTGTAGTACTTGAAGTACAAACTGATATTGATGAAAAGGGTAAAATAGAAGCAAAACCATTGCAAGCATTTAGCATTGACCTAAGAGCTTTTGAAACAATGAGGAAACATTTTAAGTTCACAAATTAATTTTATAGAAAAATCTTACAAATTAATACTTCCAAATATTTCAAATAAATAAATGTGTTTTTTTTTAAATCTTTCTTTTGCATTGTAAATACAGTGGAAAGTCACAAATTCGGAATGGCCAGTACTTAAGCAAGTCTGTAAATAAGATTTTCCCAGATAATAGGTCTTTAAAGTAAACAGACATCAAAACTTCCTTATTCAATAAAAAATAAAATGGACGAAAACTAACCTCATTTTCAATCAATTACCAATAAATCCACGCGTTTTGTGTGGTTGCGTTATTTTCATACGTTTTGTCACAGATTTCCACACGGTTTTTAAAATCTTAATATTTTAATATGCTATTATAACACACTTCAAATTTCGAATTACACATTTCAGTTTGTAATAATTTTTCAGTCTGCTCAATTAGCGACGATTCCACAGTAAATCTGTGTGGTTTTGCCTAACGTTTTTGGTAGTTTTTAAAAAAGATTTTCCCTTTGTTTTTAAAATCTTAATTTTCAATTTGATATTATTTCTTTCGGCAAATTTTGCATTGACGATTCACCTGCAATCCAACATGGATTTACAATTGCATTTTTATCAGTTACTGCTATTGATTTTCATAGTTGCTGCTAAAGCTTATTACTGCATTTATAATTTTGAATTGCACATTTGTAGAACTTTTTGATGCACTAAACTTGTGACGATTTTATTGTCTGCATGGTTTTATGGACCCCATTTCCTACAGTTTAGAATTTCCACATAGTTTTTAAAATTTCATTTTCATTTTTAATACAATATTATTGCGATACGCAGATTCTGAATCGCACATTTGAAGAATCACTTAATGACTCGCTTTAGTCATTATGAAATTGTCATTCCAAATTATGAAATTTTTGCACACTATTAAATTGAGCAAGTGGTTTTAGACAGTAATAATCCTTTAATGTGACCTGTTAATCGACGTGAGAAAAAAAATATGAGAGTTTTTCAATCTGTAGGAAAATGCCGATTTTCATTTCCATGATATCCATCTTCTTTTTCATATTGCAGCGACAATTGGATTTAAACTGAATGAAAACCAGAAGTCCAGGAAAAAATAATAAAATGGAAATCTGCAGAAAAGCAGATGACTCTTATCCTAGCATACTTTTTTCTTAATAACGTACAAGTGTCAAAAAAAAATTCGAAAAGGGAAGAGTTATATTTATTTTGATTGTTAAAAAGTGTCCCGAAAATAGACTCTCCCGGCAAACAGATGTCCGGATATAGGACTTCGTACTGTATTTTCACAGTAAGAGCATAATTTTTTATACTTATTGCAAATTTACCAGTTTCAAGTCCATTACATCCCAATTAGTACTTTAATTTTTTTTCAATTTCACATTTAATGTTGACTCACATTTGTTGTTTTGCCATATCTATTTACGCTTGCATATTATACTTATTGCAAATTTACCAGTTTCAAGTCCATTACATCCCAATTAGTACTTTAATTTTTTTTCAATTTCACATTTAATGTTGACTCACATTTGTTGTTTTGCCATATCTATTTACGCTTGCATATTATACTTATTGCAAATTTACCAGTTTCAAGTCCATTACATCCCAATTAGTACTTTAATTTTTTGTCAATTTCACATTTAATGTTGACTCACATTTGTTGTTTTGCCATATCTATTTACGCTTGCATTTAATGGTCCCGTGAGAAACAATCGACCGAGATTGTACTCAAAAATAAAAAATAAGTTACACAAAAAGGTTTCAATAAGTAGTAAATATTAAATCTACATACTTTGGAAGCCAACTTTCTAAAGCCTTTCTAGTCTGTTCAGGGTCTTTAGTAGGCTTTGGAACCCAGCCTAGCCTATTGGATATTCTGTGAACATGAGTGTCCACAGCTATTCCCACTGTATCATTCCAAGCCACACTCATAACAATATTGGCCATTTTTGGACCAACACCTGGTAACTTGATCAATTCTTTAAATGTCCTCGGGATATCTCCATTGTATTTGTCTTTCAATATTTGAGAAGTATTTTTTATGAATTTGATTTTAGACTGAAAATATATTTTAAAAATATAGTTTAAAGTTTTACTATGCAATTAAAATCTTGATAAAAATCATAGTCATGAGATATTCTCTGTTTCATCATTATAAATAATGTAATAATAATAATTTTTGTAAGTAATTTAGCACTCAAACTGACAAAATTTCAAAAGAGACAATAACACCATTTAGGAATGTCATATTTGTAGATATTAATATGCGATAATAATTTTATATGCAATAGTAATAATAAATTTTGTTTGTAATTTAGCACTTAAATTGACAAACTTTTAAAAAAAATGGTAATTACACCATTTAGGAATGTGCTATTTGAAAATTTTGAAAGCATATAACTCATTTAAAAAAAAAATACTTTTAATATTTTTTCCAAAACAAAATAAGTTTTGGAGTCATTTAAAACTAACTTACTCTCAATTCTTGTCACATTTATTAGATTAAAATTTTTAAAAAATTAAAAACTGAGTGTTACAGGCTTAATTCAAAATTTACCATCCAATACATACATAACTTTTAATTTTAAAACATTTTTTAAACATTTGAAGTTTCAAAAAATTGAAGAAAGTGTAAATAGCAAAAAAAAATTATAAAACGTCTATTAGTTTTACAAAAAATATTAAAACTGCTCTAATTTTTTACTAGCTTAATTTATAAGCTTATGAAGTCAGCAAATATAACATTCATAAATGGTGGAATTGCTCAAGGAGTAATTCAAGTTAAGAAATCGGAAAAAGAGTTCAGAAAATGTGTTGCGACTAAATCAAAAAGTTTAAATATATATACATATTAAATTATTATGTTACAGTGCAGTTAAATGATTACATTATACTACTTAATTAACAAAGCAATCTTCAATAAACAATCCACTCAATAAACAAAGCATCCATGCAAATATCACAAGGTAAAATAAAATAAAGAAAATGATCACCTTCCAAAAACCAGCAGGATAAATAAGTTCTCCAATTTTTTCATCCGGAGTGTTGAGAATGTTATCAACAGTCAATCCATGCTCAATGAGACGTTGGCTCGCTGCAAATGTAACTTCGTCTCGTGTCTGACTTGATAGCATCACAGATATTAATGTCTGATATCGAAACACCTGAAATGAAAACATTAGCAGTCACTCAGAAATGAAATAACTAAAAAGGAATACTAAAGGGGATATTTCGCATTATGATCTGTTACATCAACTACAATCGCGAGGTGACAAATAGATTTTAAGTTTGCAATTTTTTTTTTTTAAATAAAACACGTAGATGTTTGCTCGCGTGTGGCTACAAGTTATACCTTTTCAGTTGGTTGCTTTCTGTGATGTTTCTTCAGTTTCTTGCGGGCAGCTGCCCGGAAATTGCGAGGATTAAACGATTATTCTGCCACAGATCATGATATGGAAATCTCTCTTACTAAAGTATACAGATCCTAACAGATAATTTTAAAAATATATCATTTAAAGTCATTTAAATGAAGATTATCTCCATTAAAATTACGATTAAAAAACATGTGATTTACATACAATTAATCATTAGAAGGATGATTTAAGATCTTATAACTTTATGCACTCTAATTGAGCTTAATGGAGTATGAAGTGATGAAAGTTTATATTAATTTTTATTTAATACTTTACAAATAGTTTTAACAAAAAAGCTTATAACTTTCGGTGCATTGAAATTGGAATGTATTGCATTAAAAAATTATTAATTCAATTTTAAACAAAAATAAATAATAAATTATGTACAGCAGTTTACAACTTTGGTTTAGATTAATAAACTAAAAAGCAATTTTTTATAAGAAAAAAAAATTCAATTCAAATTATAAAACATTTGAATGAATTAACAAATAAAGTAACATAAGTTGTAGGGCAAAATATTACACGGCTAAAATAAAATATAATATAACTCAGTAAAAAGTAAGGACCAGTAATTTTAAAAGAAACTCAATAATGTAATTGTGTTTTATACAGTTTGACTTTTATACAGATTTATTCTTTTCCATAATTTTTTAAAAAAAATTAGAATCAAATTTAAACTACAAACATTTTTGCGTAGATTTGCACTAATTAAGCCACATATTTTTAAATTACCGGCAAATTTGCACATGCCCGTGTGAAACACGGGCAATCTTGTATCTCGAGTTATTTTATTTCTAATGCCGTCTGAGATCCACTCTAGTAAAAATGAATGGTCTGGATAATAGTTAAATTTATTTACCATAGATGACACCACTATGCAGCATTTTCTTACGTTATAAATGTGGTGTATTTTGATGATTAGCTATTTGATCTATTAATTTAATTCATTGATTATTAAATGATATATTGATTTAATTTGATTTTAATATTTCAAAACTGAAAATAAACCTGTAATCAAATTGCTTAATCTTTGTTTGTACAGTAGATAATCAAATTGTTTAATCCTTGATGTCATTTTTCTTTTAACTTTGATACCAACTCCCACTCCCTAGTCATTCCCACAAGTGAAATTAAAAAAAATAACTTACACTATACCTATATATTCATTTTCTGTCAACAACAAAAAAAAATATTTTTTTTTACCAGTTCTTCTGGAAAAAAAACTCATGCCTTAAGGGGTTAATGGTGGAGGTGTTAAGAATAATGTAGAAAATTCTAACACGTAACTGAACACATGTTCAGTTACTAGGATCTTGACTAGTACTGAAGGTTAAGCAACTTTTATGGCATTAAAGGTTTTAAATTATGTTTAATTACTTGAATTTGTATTAAATGTTTTAGATTTAGGCTTAGAACATAATATAGAATAAGTAACAACTTATTACTAATAAACATTACATAAAAACATAACAATGAACACAGAAAAATAAATTAACATTACTTCGGGCAGTACTCCTTCCTCAGGGCATTCTTCGCAACCTAAACTATCCACAGGAGCAACATACATTTTACGCATTTTTAAAATGTTATCTAATACTTGTCTCCAGTTTTCCGGTTTCCAGACTCCATCCTCAATATCAGAGACACTTTCTGGTTCCTTTTTAATGGCCTTCTCTGGTTTAACAGAACAACCCTCTTCTGTGGTGATGGCAACTCTTTTTCTAGTGGTGTTGCTTGCATAATCTGATTGAATTTCTGGTTTAATAAGTTTGGCCTTGTACTCTGATTGAACTTCTGATTTGATTAGCTTTTCTTTGTCTTCAAAATATTCTGATTTGATTGTTTCTTTCTTTACAACGGTTTTATCCTTTTGTTTCTTTATTTTTTCAGAAAGTGGTTTCTTTGTTGACTGAGTTTTAACAGTCGATTTCTTTGGGGTTTTTTTCTCAACTATAGTTTCAGTATCAGTTTTAGCAGGGATTCTGGATCTCAAGATCCTTCTGTTAGAGCCTTCCATCACAAAAGGAAAATTTTTCGAAGTCTTGAGCAATGAATTTTGACACAGTCTTTGGATGAACCTTTGCATCTAGTTCATATTACCTAGAAAATTATATCGATCAAATATTTAGTTATTTAAGTTAAATAATATAATACAAGGAATGTTATTTTAAGCATACAAATATTACTCAGACAACATGAACTCCAAAATTTTTAAAGATAACTTACATTAGTCATTTAAAGAAAGTAAGCAACTTCATATAAGTATTTTTTTTTTAAATTCAAAATATAAGATTAATAATTTGATTCATTAGGGTACTTTATTTATTAAACATCTCAGCATGAGTTCTAGCTATTTCCAAATTTTAAGCTGCTGGCTTTCTTGAATAAAAAAAAAAAAAAATTCTCAGATTGTCCAAACTTTGTTGCCTTGTCTGATGAATCTACGCTCACAGGTTTAACAACTGTGACACATAAATTTTAACATATATTGTTTAATATAATATTATGTATGAAAGGAGTTTTAAAATAATTTTATAAATTTAAAAGTAAAGTACTCCTACTACAGTAAATTGTTCGTTGTTGAGGATTATTAAGGTTAAGTTTTTAAACACCTTTGAGCGCTTGTGAAGACAATGTGATAAGCATTAAGCACCAGCTTCATTTACATGACAGACAAACTGAAACTTATCAATCTAAAGCAGGATTGGCTTCAAGCCAACACTGGAGAAAGAACCCTGGTCTTTTGTAATGACGGTTTAGTGCCTGAACAATCATGCTATTATGGCTCCTTTTTTTAAATTAGAAAAAATAAAAAACATTAAAATCTACAATGATTACACATTAACCATTCCCTAAGGATTCAGAAATCTTTATATATTTTTGAATTGGTCAAAAAAAAAAAGTGGGAAATGGTTTAGTCACTAAACGTTGGAAAAACAGCTGTTATTAGAATTAAATGTTTCAAATCAAAATCTTTTCATCTCATTAGTTAAAGAAAAAGAAAAATAGTCACATAAATCAGATTTTAAATTTTATGAATATTCATAATTTTTTGCTCTTAAACTTGATATTTTGCCTAAACTAAAAGCATCACCTGAGTGTGTAAGCACAACATATTTGTTGATTGCTTCAATAATTTAAACCTGTGAGTCCATAAAATCTACCTATCAACTGTAACCAAACACATTCAAAAGTTGTAGGACTTTCAACAGGGACATTTTAGAAGTGCATGCAAAGTACGCAAATACAGGAAAATAATGTAGAGGAAGCTCTGCCCTTCCAGTGTTTGGATTTTACTTAAAGTCATGTTCAAATTTACAAGTACAAAAATGGAAATTTCACATCCTGAACTCAATCTTTAACTTTTTGAAAATTGTATGTTAAAACCTAGATCCCCCATTCTAAAAGTGGATGTTAAAAGATTAAATTCTTACAAAAAAAAGAAGGAATTTATATTACCTTAAAGCTTCAGAAGATCTTGAAAATTTTTGATAGAAAGTAAACCTTTTTTCTTCTTTATACTAAGGTTAAAGAATAGCTTGAAACAAAGAGTAATGTTAAAGAATTTTTTTTACCTACCAACAAAATTAAAGACCTGATTGTTAAGATATTTATTCCTGCATTGGAGATTCAATCCCTGAAATTGTTGGGGGATCAAACACAAAACCAGCTAATGTGATATTACAATACTAGAATTTCAAATTTGAATAATCACTTGACATTTTTATTTTTGCAGATTTCATCATAAATCCATTAATTTTCAATCATTTTTTTGACAGCTATAACTACTAATTTCCATGTGGTTTTTTAAATCCTAATACATTTAATATGATATATCGCGAGTTACAAATCAGACAATTAATTTATAACTTTTTGACAAGCTTTATTTATGCCAATTTCAACATAAATCTAAATTATTTTTTCTTTTTTTTTTTTCCTTCTTTATTTAAAAGCATTTATCGCTGTGCTTTTCCTGTCCTGTGCAAAAAACATTTCCTGTTTAAAATAATTACTCTAATAATTTAAAATGCAAATATCTGAAGAATAATGCCAAATATTGAATCTTATTTTGTACTATAATGACTTTATTTTAATTTTTTGTTTCTGCTTAAACACTATAAATTTTCTTTAATTTAAATATTTAATTTGAATTTATATTACTCATTAAAATATCTTTTTTTTATATTTTCATTCTGTGAGTTTTTTATTTTTTTATTTATTAGAATTTATTTTAAAATAAACTTATGTATTACCATGATATTTAAAAAAAAAAAAAAAAAAAAACATTTCCTTTCCCTAATATATATGTATGTATATTTTTTTGATGTATAAATTTTTATATAAAGAGAAAAAAAATATTAGTTTTTTAAATGAATTTTAATTATCCTAATAATAAAAATAATCTAATGAAAATAAAATAATTCTAATAATTAGAAGAATTTAATTTTTTGTAAATACATTACCAATTGTAGTGCTTAGAACACCATAACAAAAACTACCATATTTGCCGTCAACATGTCTAAACACGAGTGCGGCACTTCGTTATTCAATCTGTACAAGTGGCTCTTCACTCAAAAAGATTATGCACCCCTAATGTACATTTTTAATTAAACCCCTAAAATACATTTTTGATATGCTTTCGACGGCTGTTGAGACATTTCAGTTATAGAAAATTTTAGTTCCAATATATTGGTACATTATACCTCTGCATTTACTTAATATACCTCAACAGTTTGGAATTTTAATGTTGAAATTCAGTACTTATTAAAATTAGTTTGGGAAATAATAAAATTTTCTGTTAGTTGAGTAGAGTTTTTTTCTCAATTATTTTTTAGTGGAATGCATGACGCCCTCATATTGACTATTAAAGGATCATATTTGGCTCTTTATTGTGCATTAAATTTGATAAAATTATTGAAATTACTATCACATACCTGATTTAAGTCTAGCGTCTTAAAAATATTTTTTTTTTTTTTCATTTTGAATGCAGTTTAAGTATGTCTCAATAAAAAAAAAATACTTTGAACTGTTATTTAGATATTTATTCAAGCTAAACAGAATTATATTTACATCTGAAAATTCAACATTAAGTCCAGTACTTTATAATGCTTGAAGAAAAAATTATAATATTAGATATATATAGATCTATAACATAATATAAGCTGTAGCTTAGGTGAAATTAATTTAACACAAGTTAATGGCATGATTTACTTAGGTGAAGTGAAATTACCTTCAACCTGAGAAGTTAAAATTAAGAACATTTTACAATATTAAAATTAATAAAAAATTTAACTTATTTAAAACATTTTTTGTCTATAATACAATTTAGGTGTAGGTGCAAAATTAGGTTCAAACTTAATAGGTGATACAACAGGTACCCAAGCTGGACTACCATTTGAAGAAGGAGTTTGTGGTACTAATGTCATATGTTTATCATCAAAATCAGAGCTAGAACAGGATTTTTGCTCTAAAAAATTATAATCAACGATACTTTTCATTGAATGAGATGAATTATCGTCCTCATTATCTTTCTCCGCCTCCTCTATGCTACTCAAACTGTTATTCTGAACACTAGGAAAAAGGTGCATTAAATCTTTAGGAGTTCTTGGACTTCGAGTTAAAATAGGATTTAATTCAAATTTTTTTTTGAAAATTTCAGGAGGACACTCTTCTTGGGTGAAAATTGGATTCAATTCAAAATTATCATCAGAAGATTTCAAAACGTCTTGCGAGGAATCATTATTACTAGAACTAGAAGGAGTCTTCTCATCTAAATGATATCGCATTTTAATGCTTAACAATTCCTTTCTTAGTATTCCTAGATTAGAAATTTCTTTAAAGATTTGTTTATTTGTGTTAGCAATAACTGGATACAATGTATCAGTCACAGTCAGAGCAGATACGTGAAAATCATTATCAAGTAAAACAGAACAATTTTCTTGAAGTAAACTGGATGTTGTTTGAGCCATTTTATTTATTTTAGAAATAAAAGTTTCTTGTTGGCGTGGGGGACTAGTGAAACATTTCATAGGAGAATTGTTTACTTCATTGCAAGGATTTGAACAGTTAGGTGAACTGTTCTCCAATGAATCGTCTTCCGAGAAACTAGAGGGCATGTAATGTTGAGATTGATTTGCAGACTTCAATATTCTGTGCAAATCTTGGTTGGTCCGTGCCTTCAAATTACTAGGAATTATTTTCTCTAATCGAGATATAGAATCAGAAATTTTACCTTTTGTTAAAAATCCAACCTGTTTTGTTAATCTTTCAGATCCTACATAATTTGAAGCACAATGGGTATGTTTCAAAGTAGCATGGTTAAAAGTTTGCCATTTTCTACTCTTTTTGACTTTTGTCTTTGCTTCTTCGTGCGTTCTTTTTTTAGTAAAATGCGTCTTCTTACCTGAATGACTGTGATGTCTTGAAGCCCTTGGAATATTTTTAGCATCAGAAAATAATGGGCTAACAGTTTTGCGATAATTTTTTCTATAAAGAAGAGAAGAAAAATAAAGATATTTAAGAAAATAGAAGGAAATGTACTAGTTGAAAAAAATTATTAAGATGTTTTAAAGAAAAGACAGTTTTTAAAAGATGTTTTAAAGTAAAGAAAAGACTCCCTAAGCGTTTTTAGAAGGGCGACCCGCCTTTTTGCCCGTGGATTCCAATTAATGCATCCTCTTGGCCCTTTTTGTAAAAATAAGTCACTATCCCAATAAAAACACTGGCTTTTTATTCATGTTTCATTTTGAAAAAGATTAATTAACAGTTTAAATAATAATTACACCCAGGTAAAATTAATGTTTATAGGCTATGATTGTTATTACAAATATTCACTTCGTTAGGATTATTCTTAACTGGTTAAATGTTTACTTTTTTCAGGAGAGGATATTAATAAATTTCTAAGTGATTTTAAAATTCAGTTTAAATTATAGAAAGAAGCCTCTTACCTCTTTTTATGATAATGAGAGAGAATATATAGAATATATATATTATAAAGAATAAACATATTTGGAGAGAAGAGAATTTATTTCTCTCTTATTTCGATAATGAGAGAGAAATAATTTTAAACATACATAGAAAATAGTATTTGAAGGTATTTAAAATTGGTTGAGGATAAAATTCAGTTATTACATAAAATTAAACATTTTGATAAATTTTTACGGTGTTAAGTAAGCGCCCTTATAAAACTCAAAGTTGCATTTTCTGAGAGAGGGCAAACTACCCTTTTTTATTCCTAGAGAGAACTCTGGAAAAGACAAAGCAAAAATATTTTTTTAATAAATAAAATAAATAATTTTAAAAAAAATAGTTTGCCAACTAAGCTTTTAATTACACGGAAACTTAAGAGACATTGTTTAGAGACAGTCCAAAAAATAATATATCACTTTGTGTGATTTTTTTTTAGATAAATATCAACTTACATTTAATATTTTAGTTAACAAATCCACATAATTTTCGGTAAAAATATCTAAAGAATTCTGTAACTTAAAAGTGCACACATTAGCATGATGAGAAAAAGCATGAGAAAAGCTTAATGAAAAAGAACATGAAAAAAAAGAGGGCGCTGGTTCAGTTATTAAAATAAGTAATTTTATATCTTGGCTTTTGATCTTGAGTCTTGAATCTTGTATGGAAAAAAATATATTTCGTGGGTTAGGCAACTGAAAGATTTCAGAAAATCTTCTCTTTTTTTTTTCTTCCTTATTTAAAGATGCTTTAATACTTTAAGATGATACACCTAAAGATTTAAGAGCAAGAAAAATATCTACGCTTATATATAACTTTTGCACAGCTCCTTACATATACAGAGCACTCCCGATTATCCGGGTTAATCGCAGGGACAGGGAGCACGGAGAATCGAAAAACACGGATAATCCGAAAACTCTTTTAATTAGAGAAAAAATCAATATCAGTACAAAAAATATAAAAATTACTGACATTTGCATGCTGTATAACATCAAACTAGGAATTTTCCTTTTAAAAAATTGTGTAATGCGTCTTCGTCATATGTTTTACACATGTTTTACGAATCGCAGTAATGTCACCGTAATCAAATCCTCCCATATAATCTAATAAAATTTCCACAGAGCAGCAAATAGAAATGGTATTTCCCTCATTTACTACATCTTCTGCATCAGTCACTATCATCACTATTTGATTTAACAACATAACGATGTCTTCATCTGTCAAATACTGGAAGTCAGGCTCACATGCATCACTTTGAAACCAATCTTCAAAATTTTCTTCGTCAAGAATTTCGAAACCTCAGATTTCTTTTGATTGTTCGAGAATATTGTTATCATATTTTTCTTGAACATCTGAAGAAGATTGCTCATCAAGCGATATTATCTTTCTCCAAGATCGTGATAAAGTAGACGATTTTACCTTTGACCATGCTGCTGATATTCGATATACTTCAATCCACTAACGAATATTGCTTCCAAAAATTTAGTAGTGTTATAACTTCATGAATAATATTTTTTTTTTAATCTTTAAAATGTTTCTCTTTATATTTTTCGTGTGACTCCGGAATGGGCACGGATAATCCGCAAACCGGATAATCCACGCACGGATAATGGAGAGTGTACTGTATGTATAAAAACTTAAAAAATTGTTTTTTTTAAATGCTACATTTTTCAAGTCAGCTAGACTGAATTAGCTTTGTCCGTTCACAACTTGTATAAGAAAATGTTTTTTTTTTGTTTTGTTTTTAAAAAAAACCTGTATACTAAAAAAAAAACTGTATACTAAACTGTATTGATTTCATTATTTTGCATTCCTGAATAAAATTGCAAGGAAATAAAAACACTTTCTCAAAATTATCATATCCTCAATGCAAAAAAGTTTTTTAAATTATTTAAAAATAATTTGATTAACGCACTTTAAATTTATTATATGGAAATTATGAATGAAACAAAATAAAATGCATAGTTCACTAAATATAACTGAATAATAATAAACATTTTATCACAAATACCTTTGTTTAGATTCTTGCATTCTCTTCCAACTGAAATACTTGTTAAATATAGTACTTCAAAAGCTAAATCTTCCTTTCAGAGCAAGCAACAAACCTAAATATCAAATAATAATATAAATAACAATATTTAAAAGTTAGTTTTCTAAAAAAATTACATAACAATAAAATTTAAAGTACACAAGAAAAAAAAATACATTTGGAACTCAAACTTTTAAGTTGCATATTCAAAACCACTATGCAAGTAAATAAAAAAACTAAAAAGAATACTTTAATAATTCGAAAATATGAACTGTGAAGTTATCAAATAGCAGGACTTTTGACAATTTTATCCAGTATTAACCATACTTTTATCCCTCATGTCAAAAACCAAAATTTTGGCGTAAGGATAATTATTAGCTATTATAAATATGAAGTCTTTATAAATAAACATACATTATCAGGGGTCTGTCTAGTTTTTTTTTAGAGGTACCTACTTTGTGAAAATTTAGACATAATTTGTGAAAATTATATTAAAAAATCTACAAAAAAATATGGATTTATTGTTACTTAAAGGATACAGAAAGAAAATTTTAAGAAAAAGTATTTTGTGAAACACTGTTTTTCCTAAAGTTGAATTTGTGGAGGTACTGCTAAACGTTAGTAAATTTTGCCTGAACAGACCCCTGATTATAGTAGAATAAAACTCTTTTTGCTTTGACAAATACCATCAAAAACCCGAATTTTGATGTAGAAAATGTTAAATAATTATGAATAAAATTGCAATTTATCCAATCTGTTAATGTGTTAAATTATTGAGAATGAAAATACAAAACAATCAACTCAGTAAAAAAAAAACTCAACAATCATCTTATTCACTAAAGGAAAAATCAATTTCAATTTACTCTCATTTTAACTCCTCCTTTCCCAAAAGTATCCAAAATAAAAAATAAAAAAAAAAGAGGGAGAGTTTTGAAGCCTTTAGAACCTACTTAAAGTTCACTTTTCAGTTTTGAAAGAATAAGATCGAAATTCAAAACTATTCTTTTGATTGATGTTAACCTGCATAGACCATAATGTAGACATACTAAAAGCATTATAACATAATAAAATAACATGTAACTCAGACATTTATTTTAATAACTGTACTAAATACTAATAATAATTTAATTATATCCTTAAATTGATAGATTGAAAAAGTTATTAACTCATTTAAACAAACAGCTACATTTTAAAAAATTATAATTAGTTCACTAATAATGGAAATATAAGCAGGAGTGCAGAAAATTTTAAGAGCATGATACTCTCTCAGAACAAAATCTCTTTTTGAATCTATATTTCACCAAAAATTTTAGCTAACTTTTTTAAAAATATTTTTGGAAAATAAAATTTATATAAGAAAAAAATTCATTTGATTTCATACAATTCTTGAATAAACGAGCTTAAGAGTTATAATAGAATTAAAATAGGTACAGTGATACTTTGAGATACGAATTTAATTCATTCCATAACCTTGCTCGTATGTCAATTTGCTCATATCTCAAAGCAATTTTCCCCATTGAAATTAATTGAAATGCCATTAATCCGTTCCAGCCTCAAAATTACTAACCCAGTTTTTTTTGTTATGCGTTTTTGAATAAGAAAAATTTGTTGATAAAAGACAAATATTGTAAGAAAACATAATAAAAGAGAATGTAAAGCAAAAAAAAACTGTTTTTATAAAGTGTACATACATATTTGTATTTTGGTCACTTAAATACAACTTACACACAACTTAAATACTACTGTATGCTTAATTTTAGTCACTGATTTTCTCTTCACTGGTCTATGCTTTTTTAGCTGGATTTTAAAAAAAACTGTCCAAGGAGGTTTGTTTCTTCCTCCTTTTCAGAATGTAGCAGAAATGTGTTAGGCAAGTGTCATTAAATAGCTCCGTTTACGACAACTTGCAACTTTTTCGGTGTGCTTCTTTTCCACAAATTGTAAAATTCTCTCCCACATTCCTAAGAACTCTTTTATCTCACTTGTAGAGATAAACTCCTTCACCTCTGGGTCTTCCTCGAAACCAATTTCTTGCAGAACCCCAGAATGCTGCTGCGACTTGTAATTCCTCGGTCGTCAGTTCCTGAGAGTGCTTCTCGACGAGCTCAATCATGTCTCTCTCACCCATCACCAAGTCCATGGATTTTCCCAGAGCCACAATCTCCTCAACTGGCACTTCGGGTTTGAATCCTTCGAAGCTACAGGCTCAGGCTACAGCACAATTTTCGGCTCAGGCCACATTTCTTCCATGCAGTAGTCAAGGTCCTCGTTGTAACACTCAGTCAGGCCTGATCAATAATTCTGGGGCATATCACGATGTTAAAGTGGTCCTTTCAGTACTCTCGAGGGGTGTGGTTTGTGTTCTCTGTCACCTCAAAGCAGCGCCGGAACAGGTGCTTAGAGTACAGCTTTTTAAAATTATAAATCACCTGCTGATCCATAGGCTGCAGGATAGGAATGGTGTTAGGTGGTAGATAGAGAAACTTTATAAACTTGAATTCTATTCTTTGAGGATGTCACGTTCGAGGTTCGGTGAGTGAGCGGGAGCATTGTCGAGGACGAGAAGGGTTTGCATGGCCGTTCCTGGTATCTCAACTGTCGCTCGCATCTCAAAACAAAACTTCGCTCGCCAGACAGCTCGTATCTTAAATAACTCGGATGTTAGGGCACTCGTATCTCGAGGTAGCACTGTATATTGAAATAGTAATAATTTATAAAAATTAAATTTAAGATCCCACTTATAAACTTACGGAACTCAAACAAATAAATATACAAGTTGATATATTTTTTAACAAGAAGAAGTTTTGAAAAAGCAATAAATATTTTAACAAAAAATTTTGTAAGAACTTTCTTAGACCAAAAATTTCTCCAGGTCTGTCTGAATTTCCTCCAAAGCCTGGTTCACGTGGTTAGACAGATTCTATTTCCTTGAATATTATTAATAACAACAAATTTTGAGAATCAATAAATAAAAAAAATTTATATGTTAAGATCAGACAATTATTGGCAAACACTTTAATTTTTCTTAATCTAAAAAAGCTGCCTAAATTGTAACTAAAAAGATTTAATATCAATATTTGAATTGATAATAATTAACAATTCATAGTTATTACCTGTAATATAAACCAAATAGTTATAATAAGGGTCTTAGAGTATTAAGAGTATCTTTAGAAAAACCTATTGATAGTTTCAATATTTTCGGCTACATTTTTTATCTGTAATTTATAATATAAATCATAATTATAGTAGTATATAATGCAAGTATTATGCGTGATTTAGTATCTAATAAAATGTCTCCAATATCAAAAATGAAATCTGCCCCAGGTTTTTACCAATTACTGTTATGATAAAATATCAACCAGTTTGTAATTTACTAACAGAACAGTAAGAAATCTTCACATTTTCCATTATGCAATAACTATATTTTTGTACTTATATAGAGAGAATGTTACTAGAAGCAGAATAAATTATATAATAAATATACAACAACTATAATCCAAACAATCTACATGAACCATACCAAACTCAAATAAAAAATACAAATTAATCATGGAAATGCTAACTTTTTTCTTTCTTTGTCTTAATACTTCGAACAAATTTCGAGTTTCAATGAAATTTAAATAGGTAACTGTAGGCACTTTCTCAAAGAGTAAATAACCCTTTAGTGTTGTAATCAAATCAAAAAAAGCACTTAGGTTATCTGCCTCAATTTGAAATGATTTTGAATTCCATATAAGTATTCAGAAATTCTGTAAAACTGTATTTAAATAAAATTACATAAAATAAAAGCAATTGAAGAATTAGAGCAATATTTAGGAGCCACGTTTAATATAATATCAAAAAAAGCAATCACCACTCATTTAATTACCATCATTTTGGAAGATTGAGATTTCGAAGTTCGAACCAAAACCATGGACAAATTCTGTAAAAGTTGTATTTTGAAATAGTGACTGCCAAATTCTGTTTAGTAAAACATTAATAAATAGATTTCAATAATAAAATAAAAAGAATGCATGAATGAATTGGTTATAAATAATCACTACTAATCAGAAGAATATTTATTCATTTTTTTAAGTAAAAATTAATACTTTTTAAAAATATACTTCAGCAGTTGTAGCGCTACCTAGTGAGCATTCTTCAAACATACTAATGTTATAAAAGTTGTTATGTTGATAATTTTATTATTGTAATCACAACCTTATCGTTTTAATTAATGTAAATATAAAATTATGTGAATTCAGCTAAACAAAGTGAAGATATTTACGAATTTTTTTATCATTTTTATATGATAAAAATTTAATGTTTATCGTATCTTCTTTATTTTTTTAGATAGGAATAGAATCCCAAGAATATAACTGATAGATAGATTCGTATTTTAAGTGAAATATTTTAAAATGGAAACTGAAAATGAAAAAATTATTCGGAATATGTATAACACAGTTTTTGAACCCCTAACTTTTTTTAAAGAAGTAAGTTTTTTCATGTAACATCCCAACCCTCGATGTCATCCATATGAATCTATTTAAATATATATATTTTTCAAGTTATTTGATTTTTTTTATGTTATTAAAAAGATGATACATTAAATGGTTTAATGACATTGAAAAACAGTTTTTATCAAATCTAAATATTACTTCATTTTAAGTTATTAAATCATTTACTGTCATTTCTTTTCATATTGACTGAAAAATTTAAAATTATGATGTCTGATTGTTAAAGTTTGCCAAATAGATATTTGTTGTGTATTTTATTACTGTGAACTCTTTATTTTTTATAGCGTTATTTATTTATTTTTATTAATTGAGAATCTGTGATTTTGAATTATTCTATTTTAAAGCTCAACTCTGTGTCAATCCTTCCCAGATTTAAAATTATACTAACTTATGATTAAAATCAATAGTCTTCTTTGAAAAAAGAGGGAAAAAATGTTGTATAAAATGGGATTTATATTCTCTATTTGCACTAAAACGTATATTTTTCACATTGCAAATTTAATAAGTAAAAAAAGATTCTTAAGCACTGAAACTTAAGTTGTCCAACCTTTTTTTTTTCTTTTTAACTATTATATTTCTAAATTTATGTTAAAATTTTGTTCTAATGTTATAGTTACAAAAAAAGTTTCAGCAGAAGACATCTACATTCTCTTTTCGCTGCTGTTATTGTACCTTCTGACTCTTTATGGGGGATATTAATGCGATCTGTCACACTATTTACAATCGCCAAGATGCCAAATAAATTTTAAACTCGCAAATTTCTTTTAAAAAGAAAGCAAGTAAATGTTTGCATGAGAGTGGCTATAAGTTATACCTTTCTGTGATTTCTTTTTTTTTTTTCAGTTTCTTGTAGGTTGCTCCCTGGAAGTTGCCAAGACTTTGCGATTGTTCTGTATCGATTGTATAAAAAAATGTTAATATCTCTACTAAATATTATTTACAATTTTTCCTACATTTACTTATTGATTTTTTAAAAAAAATTCGTATGTTTTTAAACCATTTAAGGGAGAGGACATTAATTAGAATTTTCCATACTATTACTATATTTTTACCAATAATAATAATTAAGTTTAGGGCCCTTAGTAAAGCATGTTGTGATTATGGATCACATTGAAATAATAATCTAAAAGTATTTAAATGAGTTGTTTAAGTGTCTTATAATGTATAATTAAATTAATTAAAACAAAAGGAAAGTTTTTCACGGTTGAAAATAAATTTATTTTTTAACATCTTTGAAAGAGGACCTTCTAAAATCTTAGAAAAACAGGTATCATATTTGCCCCACCCATACAGATACTATGATTTCAGAGTTTTTTTTAACTCTGTTTAATATTTTTAAAAATTTTAATTTACGCCAGTTAATGCGGAAGTGTATGAACATGTAATAAACCTGTTTGTGATTTTAGCAAAAGTTTTTTAATTATCTTAAAAAATTATAATTACAGTAGGGAACCGATTATCCGGGACGATCGGGACCATCGCTATTCCGGATAACTGATTTTTCCGGTTTTCTGAATCGCTACAAAAAACCTTTTTTTTATTGTTAAACCCAAGTAAAAAAAAAAAATTTGGAAATAATCTTAAAAATAAGAAAAAATTATGAAGTAGGTTAATACACTAATGATTATTTCCAAAATGATGGTAAGGTAAACATCTTTAAAAAAAGAAAGAAAAATCGTAAAATCTTATGAGGAAATTTATCGAATTTCGTTCCGGATTTTTGGTTTTCCGGTTTTCTGATTTCCAGATAACGGGTTCTGTAATGTATTAGAAACTTACCATGAGGACAAAAGTTATCCATAGTTAATGATTTGATGCAAATTAATATTATAGTACAAATCAATATTTTTAAAACTGTACAAATTAATAAAAGTGTTATATTTTACATTTAATAATTTTTTTAAATATAGGTTGACTGGACTGAACCATGGTTGATAGGTCTTATGATGTTTCATATTTTGATCATATCCGTAACTGTAGTAACTCGCCATCACACAAATCTACAAGGAATATTTTTCATGTTTTTATGTATGTAATATTATTTCTTTAATTTGTTTTTATCAACATCATTACAAAGTATTATTTTATATTACAGTGATTTATTTAATGATTTTGTTTTCCCTTTATTGTCTTTATCTTTTAGATTAATTTCTTTAATTATTAGTAGTCAACTACAAATTATTGGACATAAATTCATATTCATATTGGACATAAGTTTAAATAAGGAAAGGTTATAATTAGTGCTAGTTATGAAGATAAAATGAATAAAGTACGAATAAAGACACAAAAACAGATGGTTTTGTAATCAAGAACTTTCCTCTGTGTCAAAACACAATATGTGTGTAACATAACATACAGTGTTTCTGTAGCAACACTGTATGTTATGTTACAGACATATTGTGTTTGACACACATAACATACTGTGTATGTGTGTAACATCTCTATGAGCAGGAGTATATTACGTCTTTTGAGAGTTTATTTAATTACCTTGAATTAAATGCAGAAAAAAAGTTTTGTTTAGTATAACATTTTATTTATTAGATCTCCCTTCATACATTTAAAATCTATAATCGAAAGTGTAACCAACATAACTTGTTATTAGTAGTTACATTTATTAATAACTGACTTATAACATTAAATGTTCAATTCAAAAACTTATGTGGTCAGAGACTAAATTATATGAACCAAAAAATACCCTAGTATATTTACATATCCTACATATGTTTGTAAATGAATGTTTTTAAATCTTCGCAAATAATTTTCCTAACAAAGGGTAGAAATTAAAAAAATTTAATAACTTGTCGATTATGTTTTTTTTTCTTGAGTTTTATTTCAAAAACCAACCTTGGTTTTTATTTAAAAAAATCTTTTAAATCACTAATTCTATTATTTGTATGGACTATGGATATGTTGACTGCATGTAAACAATAACAAGCTTCCAAAAATCGGAAGTAATTTCGAAAACTTCTGGTGTATCTCTCCGCTTATGTTATGTTTACGAGGCGATATGTGAACAGGCTTAATGTTCAGGAAGTTTTATTATTGTGATGTGTGTTTAAATTTACGTGTAATTTTACCAATCCTAAGAATTTACTGTAATTTATAAATTCTAACAGGTCGTTTGCTTAAAACAAATTTAACAAAGTTAATATCACAGTATAAATAAATTGTAAGTTTTGCCATGTTTTCAGTGTTGTCCCTTATTTGGCTGTATTCGTGTAAAATGGCGGCGCTTGTTATATTTTAGGTAACATTATAGCAAGCTTGAGGAGTCTTTTGAATTAATTTGTTTTTGTCTTCTTGAAAGTTTAATTGAAAGAATGCGATATATTGAAAACACTACACTTGAAAACACTACAAGTATATTTATATTGAATGGCACATTTTTTCATACTTATGAAATCAGTAAAAATCTACCGGAAGTAGTAACCCTGAAGTCTTATGGCGAATTTTGATCCAGTATATTTTAATTGATTTTAATATTTTCAAAATGCAATGCTTGTATGATTCAATTCAAAAATATTCGTAATTCATTTAATCAATTTTATTTCATTTAGTAATGTAGACCTATTGATATGCTTAAAGCTTTATTGTATTGAAGAGAAATCATAAAAATATTCTAGTATTTAATCTATTATACAATCATTAAATCATTTATAGTCAAGCATACTTTTACTTTACTATTTTTTCTGCACATATGTATTCAGTCAATTTGATGTTTTTAGTCCTTTTCATCGTTCTATTATTTTCTTTGATTTTTTAATTCAAAAATATATCATCTTAAATTTTTATGCTCTCCTAAAAAAAAACTATTAATTCAATTGGGAGGGGGGAACATCCAAGGGCGCCGGCAGAATAATATAAAAGGGAGTGCAACCCTCTGACAAACTACTACCCCCCCCCCAAATTTTTTTTTAGATATTCTGTAATTACATTTTTTTTTTTTGTTATTACATATACTTTCATCTGTTAATTTTTTTCGAGATATATTTCTTGAGATTCATAGCTACTGACTTTGAACCTACATAACTACAAACAGTAGTTTCGTATACTAACGTGTTTGTACACGCTTAACATTGATATTGGTATTCGTGAGCAAGTTTCACAGTTGTGAGAAGTCAGTTTGTGTTATAACTCTTTGTTAAACTAAATAACTAATAGAAAATATAATATTATTTATATTTCATTAAATGAAATTTAAAAATATAACTTAGATATCTGCCCAAAGAAATAAATCTTTTTTTGACAGTTTAGACAAAAAATTACTTTCGAGTGTTCGACGTATGAATAGATTTTAAAGATGACTCAGAATTCATTGAAAAAGTTATAAACAGATTTGGACAGCAAAAAGACGATTACAATTCTTGTTTGATTAAACAGTTTTTTAATTGTTATGTATCAATAATTACTTAATTATTTGTTTTTGAATAAATAGTTTTAATAAAAAATTTTTATAACAAAATTGTTTTTCTGTACCTCCTTAATCGTTTAAAAAAAAGCCAGGGAGGTGCAATTGCACCTCCTTGCACCCCCCTGCCGGCGCCCTTGGGAACATCATGATTCTATTAATTAAATTGATACAAATGTAGAAAGTTAAATTAATGTTAAATTAAATATTGCTGAAGTATGGGATTTTTCTTATATACTGGTAAACAAAGGAGAATTCTAAAATTTATTGATTGAACTTTTTGCTATAGCTAGTTTAAGTAATGCTTATTAAATCATCTTTCCTTTTGGTATTTATGTTTTGTTTCCTCATATTGCAGTGGTACTTGTGCTTTCATCCCGGTATATCAATGAAATGGCTGCCACTAATTGGAAGTAAGAGCTTTTGGAATTATTTTTTCATACGTTCTGACAGTAATATTTTATTCATGTTCTAATTAATTCTTTTTTTTTATTTAGATATTTCGCTCGACAGCAATATTTTGATAGTAATGGAATGTTTATATCGATAGTCTTTTCGTCACCACTTTTAATTAACTGCTTGGTTATGCTTGTAAGTATGCATTATCATAATAATTATCGGTACTTTGGGATTGTCCCATCAACCATTTTCGTACTTTATTATTCAGTTGATTATTTTCGCTAAACCCAATATTATCTCCAAAGAGTAGCTTCTACACCAATTACTCTCAAATTTTATCATATTTACTGTGTAATCCTTGACTATGCAAGTTTCTTTGGCGTGTTGAAATATATTACAAATTTGTGTAGCAGTGCCTGCACAAGGATAATGGTTTGTTTGTTTGCACTTTAAAAGCTATCAAGGATTCTTGGTCGCCTAAGAGATTTGTAATAATATCTATATTTAGATTACAGAATAATTCAATGTGTAATTATAAATAATAGAGATTTTTACTATGTTTTGATGCTTTATGTTACACTTTTTACTGCATATTTGTACACTTATATTATTTTCTTCTTATTATTATTTGATAAATTTAATGCGTTTAGAACGTTTATTTTGGAAATTGCTTTTCACTATGATGGCACCAAACTATTTGCTCATTTTTACGAGCGTTGACAGGCCGGTAGGATAATCCTGAAGTACCTAATCATTCTAACACTGTCGCAGATAGGGTTTAAAGCATGTCACAGTATGAATTTCTGTAATGATCTTTGCAAAATTTTAATGTTTCTTCTAAAATCCTCAAATGTTTTGAAATGCTATGATTTACTTGAAATTTCATTGAAGCTAACATTGCATTTCAATTAGTCTTTCACTTCAATTTTGGGAAGAACTTCCTTGGAAAGTGCAAAAGTTGGCAGGACTAAATGACTCAGTGCATACATATATCTACACATATTGTATTTCCTCACAAATTTCAAAGTTTTATGTGAATCTACCCTGAATTTCAGCATTTTTTTTCTGCAACTAGCTTGAAGCCATAATCATGGATAATTCTTTATTTTAAATAATTGAATAACCGTTTTTTCTCAGAGCTTTTCCCCCCTCACTTTTTCATATTCATTGTCACCAAATTTAATGTCATTATTAGCAAAACTTCAGTCATTTTAATAAATAAAGATTAATTATTTGAATAGTTAATAAAAAAACTCATTTTCTTACTGCCTTCTTATTTAAAAACTATCTGGACAACTGCGCAGATTATTGTCATGTTTTCTTATGGATGTAAATTCAATGTTATTGTTTTTCATGGAAATAGTTTTGTAGTCCTCCCTTAATATCCTAATTTTTCTGCCCTGAATATATTGATTTATATTTCTGCACTTCTGTTAATTTTTTGCTTACTCCAGTTAATTTAATCCCCTTTATGTTAATGATATATACTAATATAAATATATAATAATATATAAATAGATAATAATATATTATATGTATAGTATAAATATATAATAGCATACTTATTCTAAACATTTTTCTATTGTTTGTGAAAATAAAAAAAATTACTGTACAAAAGTTTTTTTGATTATCCAGCTTTAAAATATATAATTACTTAGTAGTTTTTACAATAATTGAAATGTATATGGCTTTAAAATAGCTGAAAAATGTGAGGAAAAGTCAATTTTTTAAAATTGTTAAGTTATGTATCAAATCACAAAAACTGTATTTGCTGCATTTATAATTTGCAAAATAGGATGGTGCTGACACGTTTTGTCAATTTTTCGAAAATTAAGCCTTAATCTCTAAAATAAATGTATATGTTTTTAGAACTGTTGTAGTTCCATAAAATTACATGTCTTGCCTTTCTGAAAACTGTTATACTGCCCCCATTCCGAAGAGTTACAAATTTGAAAAATGCAAAATTTTGCATTTTAAAATAAGGATCCTCATGTTCGATTTTGTAAATTTGTAGAACAGATCTTTTGACTCATAAAATATAAATATATGTTAATTTCTCTAATCTGTTTTTTTATGTATTGTTAATTTATCATTAAAAGCTATTATTAAATGAACTAATGTTTTTTTATAATAATTATAAACAAGAATTTGTTTTGTTTATATTGTATTTAAATGATATTCAATGTGAAAGAAAATTAAAAATTCTAAAATATTTAAGTAATGTTATAATATCTAGATAATAGTAATTCAGCATTAAAAAAATTAATATTTTCCATCACATACATGATGTTAAAAATATATATATATATTATTTATTTTTATGGTCTCTCTCACTATTAAAATAACTACTTAAAATGATATGATTCTATTTAAATTCAATCTAATTAATATTGTAAATGTGTAATTTCATTTTATTTTTAAAATATCACATAATTTTTTTATAGAGTATTAAACCTGTGAATTGTCTGTTATTGGTAGGACAAACCAAGACAAAACTGAAAAATCGAAAGCAAATTTTTGTAAACACCCTAATTTACATAGAATAAAAACTCAATATATTGAATCTACTATTATGACAAAATACCAAATCGCTGCTAAAATGCTGAAATTAAAAATATAAAGATTGTATGATTAAAACAAATTGACAAAATGTTTTTAGGAATTATGTTTAGGAAAATACATTTTCTGCTATTTAAGTGAGCAATATAATGTGTAAAAGGTTTAAATTGAAAAACATTTATTTTCTTTCTGGTATTAATGCAAAAGAGCAAAGAACAAGATTGTTTTTGTCTAATATTTTAACTATGTCTATGTGAGAAGCAGTCAATTGTCTTCTTCTTAACAGTAGTAAAGTTTGGCTATTTTTTTGAAACTCTACCATGCACTTAAAAAGAATACATATTTTGTTGATCATATATCTTTCCCTCTTTTTTTTGACTTACTATTAAAATCAACATTCACTGTTATCAAAGTGTATTGCACTTTATTTTCTTCTTAAGATTTAGAAATTTTTATTTCCAATGAGCTGCACAATCAGTTTTTCCCGATGAGCAGACCTAGTGCTTTTTCCAGAGGTGGTATCCACTCTTTCAGGACCACCACAATGGGTGAGATACCGTTGGTCATGTTAATTTGGACTCCTAGTTTCTACCACATTAGATGGCAGCACCAAGACTCTATTTGGATGCTAAAGAGCACTAAGAATATAATTTTGCCGGAAATGCCAAGACCCAATAAGGCACTCCAGGGATCTTTTACATGCCGCATAATCATACGCTGAGGATTTTCTGCATCCCGAAAATCCGGTGTCTGGGCCGGGGATCGAACCCGCAGACTTGGGCTCAGAAGGCCGACGACAAACCAACTGCGTCACCCAGCCACCTGGAGAACTTGCCCCAACATTTTTGTCTTGGAAATTTTTTTCCTTTCATTAAATGCATAACTATGTAATTCAGTTTACAATCTGTAGGCTAAAGTGGTGTACTCTATTAACGTACAATATACTCCCGATATCTGGAAAATCTTGTTATGTCAAAAAAATATTTTTCCTCTTGGCATTATATAACAACCTAATGTTAATTTGAATTCCTATGTCGAAGAGTTTCTTCTCAAAACAAATGACAAGTATTTTGGAAATGGAAAATAATTTTTTTTTCTGGAAAAATCACAATGTAAGTTTCTTAGCCAATCATTTTCTATTTAATGTATAATTATTTTTGTCTTTCCTTTAAAAGTAAAATTATCATTGTTTTATTTAGACTTACAGTCAACTTTCATTACAGACATAATTATTAGAAGTTATTCTTATGTTTCATGACTCTACTTTTTAGAATATATTTTTCTACTTCTTAGAACATATTTAGTTCTGACCTTGTTATCTTGCAATTTTTTTAGCGTCTCTTCAACTTTGATATCAAAAGTGTACTTTTCAGATATCAAAAGTGTACTGTATTTTAAATCAATATAGTTGTTAAGTAAGAAGAAAAAAATGTAAATATGTCTATAACATTTATTAATCTTTTAATTGCTACTATTTTAAGCATTGAATATGGGCATTAGCTTTGTGGGAGCGGAGTTAATCGACTATACCAACCGTCATCTATCGAAAGGTACCTCGTGATAGAATCAAGTTAGCATGCTTTATATACTAGTGAATGATGTTAAACTTTTGTAGTGGTAGTTACGCCACAGTACTCCCCCACTAGAATTTTATCAGGGATATAATTCGATGAACAGATCCCACTAGTTGCTGTAATTGTGAAAGACCGTCACCGGATTTTTTTTTTTTTTTGAGTTCTGAATGTGAGAGGTGTATTAACTTCACAGACGAAGTCGCTCCTGTGTTGCCTTTAGCAGTCGAGTGTATGATGGCCGACGTTGTTTGAGACGAGACTGAGCAACAGCAGGAGGAGGTGAAATGATGCATTCACAAATAGCAAGTCTACTGTTCAATGTGGACTATCCATCGAAGTAGGCGTTACCGTCAAGAGATTGTGAAGTGGGCGTTACTTGCGTGATCAAATCACGTCCGAAGGTCACCAATGTGGGGGCGGAGTTAATCGACAATACCAACCGTCATCTATCAAAAGGTACCTCGTGATAGAATCAAGTTAGCATGCTTTATATCAGGGCTAAAGAGAATAGAAGGGCTGGTTCAGTCCTTTGAAGTATCTCTTGCCGCGCCGATCCTCCGACGTCACTCTAGTGACGTCACTTTGGCGCAAAGCTCGCACTTTTACTTCAAGAACGGAGCGTTTGGCCTTACTAGCTCTAACTAATATTGGATCATTTCTTTTTGCGAGATATTCTGAGACATTTGTTATTTTCTATAATGACTTTCCTCAGTTTTTGCAGTGAATTTACAAGAATTTAAAACTATTATCGAAATGTCAGTTTGCGCGATTGCAACTTGCAAAAATTCTGATATAAAAACAAAAGGAAAAAGTATAATTTTTCGCGTGTTCCCTAAAGTAAATGAACAACTATGTAAAGAATGGATTCCGAAATGACACAGTTAATACATTCTGTCGTAAAGAACTTTTATAAAAATTCATTATCTAAATAGAAACCGCCTCGCTACTTCATAAAGAAAGGCAGGTGAAAAGAATTAAAAAATAGATAAAGTCAAAGAAAATTAAAATGTAAGTAAAAAGTATAAATAAAATATATAGTATATAGTTGAAATTCTCCTAATTTCATAACATATTTTTTAATGTAGTTATTCTAAATATTTATGATTTTTTTTAAAAATTATATTCTCTTCAATTTAAATATATATTATATCATCGTAAATTTAAATGTCTATAAACAATTGTAAAATTTCTGATGTCATTATGAACCTAAATTATTATTTTGTTTCAGTAATTAGCGTTTAAGGTTGATGTTTCCTAATGATTAAGTATGAACAAATTGCTATTAACGACATATTTTAAAAACAGGGATTCTAAATTTAACTTAACTTATCCTTATAAAAGAATATGTAGATAAAAAAAGTGTCGATATATGCCTTCATTTTTCTTAATAGTTAAAGTTAAAACTGAACTTTTTAAAATAAAGTATTTATCGTGTCATTTTCACCAACTAGCAAAACATTTTTATAAGTTTAAAATGGTATTTTTTAATATAATAACCAAGAAAGTTTTTTTTTTAACTATGTTTATGAACGGAAATAATGTGTTAATTACGTAAAGTTTGAAGGCTAATAACCAGAAAAAGTCTAACTTATTTTTACAAGAGAAAGATGCAAAGTTATCATATCTTTGCTTGCGATCTCCGAGATCTGTAGACACAGTGACGTCATGAGGAGGGAAATCGTAGCTTCAGCTCTAAGAGCGGAGTGAACTAGCCCTTGTATTCTCTTTAGCCCTGGCTTTATATACTAGTGAATGATGTTAAACTTTTGTAGTGGTAGTTACGCCACAGCTTTTTACAACAATTCCATAAAATAAATTGTCATTATAAATGATACATTAATAAAAAATATACTTTTTTTTTTGTTAATTCCTTTCCTTCTATCTGCAGGGGCGCTGGCTGTACATCAGTGGCTGTATGACCATCAAAATTAAACAGGCCCAACTACGAGAAAGAGTGCGGGCTGAAAGTCGTCTTAGGAGACAAACAGGTGAATCTGATCGGGGCCACAGGAGAGTTTCTCGATCTAGTAGCAAACCCGAGCAGCTTGCCCCTGAATCTGATCAAAACCATCATAAGAAAGAATAAGCGATACTTTCTTGTTTTGTACAGTTATCAATTTGTAGTCCCAAGGAGAAAGTATGTGAAAATATATACATGTTGGCAAATATATTTTAAATGACACATTGCCATTTTATTTTTGTGTATGTGTGAATGAACTGATAGCATACATTTGTAGTGAGCACGGAATAGTTATTTAGTGATTTTTGTGTTATATCTTTGTATAAAGAATGTTACTCATGTTTGTATGTTTAGGTAACCAATCTGATTAAAAATCCAATTTGATTACAGTAAAAATTTTGTTGAAATTTTTTTTTCTCGAATCTCTATGGATAAATTACTCGTATAAATAATGTTTTGTTTTCATTTCTTATGTCCAGAAAAAAGAAAATTTCATATTTGTAAGTTATGTTATCATAAACAATGATCTCTAACTATTTTTTTAAATGCTAATTGTTTAAATAGTTTAACATTCCATGGATTTTTTTTAAAAATTTCATTTGGCATATTTATTCTAGAGTAAATTGGTGTTTAAATATAATGGTAAAGTAATTTCTTTGTTACACGAAATCATTTTATTAGGAAAATGCTAAAAGTTGCTGTATGTATTTGATTTTATCTTGTTATTTTCAATGAAATTTTTTTGTGCTAATATTTAACAATCATTTAAGCTTTACGGAGTAAAAAGCTGTGAAGTTATTTGCCAATATTTATAGTGATACATTTCTGTGTTTTTGTTCTTAGGATTAATAATAAATTCTGCAAATGTTTCTAATCTGTGTAATGTCATTCACTTTTTATTGTGTACGTAGAAACTTTGTTCCTGTCATTAGTTCATATCTTACATGATACTAAAGCCATGCTTAATTTCTTAGTTATTGAATTGTAATTGTTATTTTTTCTCGTAAACCTGGAATTCACCAAAGCCTTTTTCTAGACCCTGTCTGAAAAAATTAAAATAAATACAAATGAAAAAAGTGTCAGAAGAGAATTTTTTTACTGCTGAATTCTGTGTAGCTCACAGCTTTTCTCGGATAATTTGATTGAAACTTAACTAATACATTTTGCAAATTTTATTCACAGCAAAGACTAAAGTATAATAAGGTTAAAGTTATTTTGTTCAGAAATAGAAACATATTTTTCTCTTTTGACCTAAAAATTTATCGTAATAACTTCCTTTAAGTTATTATGGTGATTTATTTAAACTTGTAAAAACGATTAATTAGATTTATTTGCATTAAGTTCTTTTTTTTATTGTCTGCACCCATATAAAAAATATTAGTCATTCAGAATTTCAAATAGTAATTGTTTAAGATTGTACTTATATGATTTATGCAGCTTAATTTTAATATTGTCTCCCAACATTTTTTTAATTTTTGTGAGCCGTTATTCAAAATTGGCAAAAAAGAAATCGGTATAATTAATTTTCGATGGATAACAACTGCTGTTCCATACTCCCTTTTTTCCTTGTAACAGCTTTTTGATATTGTTGGAAATTGTGATGGTTTAAAATCTATATAAACTTGAATAACTATATGTGTGATATACATGTTATTTTGTTGATTTATGTTTCACATCATATTTACCACTGTGATTTTATATTTTAATAGTTGTGTAGATGTTTAATTAGTTTCCTTTTGTTCATATGTTATTCATTATTATATATAGATTTTTTTTTCTGATCTTTTGTGTTTATTCTTTTGTAAAGTTTACATTTAGAAGTTGCGAATAATTCAATCCCTATATACTAACTGTAAAAGTGTATTAAATTAATCAAATCATAGTAATTTATAATATATTTTGAAAGTAATAAATTTGTTTAATCCCACTAATTTTTACTAAAATTATTTTTTAATTAAATACATTACAAACAAAAAGTAGTTTTTTTTGCCATCACCTAATTAGCTTTTATTACTTTTTGCGTAATACTGTTAACAGTTGTGACACTATAAAAATTTTTAGCATATTTAGATCAGGGTTTTAAATAAAAATCTTTTTCATGCATACAATGATTGTTTGTATGTACAATTATACTTTTTGTAAAATTTTTGTTTAGAAGTTACAAAAAATTCAATCCCAATACTAACTTAATACTGATACTAACTTTATACCCAATACTAACTTTAAAATTTTACTAACTTTCAGTTAATACTAACTTTAGTTTAGTTAATACTAACTTTTAGTTAATTTAAGAATATTAAATCAACTAAAGCAAAGTAATTTACCATAAATTTGAAAAGCAATAAATTTATTTGACCCCAATAATTTTTACTAAAATTATCCTTAACACCTTGACATATCATTTCTTGGTATAGAAAGGATATTTAATTGCTCTGTAAACAACAACTCGCAACGGAATGTTGACAGAGATGCCAACTGTTCGGGACACGCCGAAATAATTAAGAAAACGGTAAATAACTACGAACTAAATTTTGCAAATATTTGACTACTTTTGCTTGCTTTTTAAAAAGGTATAGCGTGACATAATTACTATAAAGTGGTGAATTATATAAGTTGTTTAGAAATAGTGGTGGATAAAAATCTACTAAATTGAATTTATTAAACCAAGAATCACAAATGATAAACTACCACTTGAAAATATTTATTTGCTGTCCGGAGCAAGTTTGAAGCATCTTTTCATATTTCGATTGAGCCTTCAAAAAACAGCTTTAAAGCACGGAACTGTCATAAAGGATTGAGCTGCTTTCCCTGGTATTTGCTGGAAGTTTCAGATCCTTGGATACTCAGGAAGTAAAGGTAGCCAATGGGCAAAATGCAGACCCTATCACCACATTTATACTGCTAGTCCTGAAAGCTTTAACCTCTAAGACCTTTTAGCAGCCGACAATTGACTGCCGGAAGAGGGCTTTGTTAATTGAATATCATCATCTATTGTAATAAATTTCATGTCATCCAAATCCTATTTTTTTTAAACAATATTAAAAAATTGTTTTATAAAAAATTCTAAGATCCTACTTGGTAAATCACTTAAAGACAATTTAAAATATAGAGAAAGTTGGTTTCATTATTTAAAATATTCAGTAATTAATCATTTGACTAGGTATTGAAATTGAGTTTATTTTTAAAAAAGGGGAAAATAACTTTAATAATTTATACATGCTTTTAATATTTATAATAAGAAATAAAATGTAATCATTATTCAAATTATTTTAAAGAGTCGGATTCTTCGGGTCACCCCTATATCCCTATTTTTTTCAGAACCCTGCCCCCTCCTTTCTTAAGTCATACATGGTCAGGCGAACATACTATATTTTCTTTTCATTTAAGTATAATCAATTTTACTTATCAGACCTGTAAATATGTGCAGATCAACTCATAGTTAAATTTTCTGAAACATTTTTGCTAAGTTGTAACATATTGTTTGTTTGTACATTCGCTTTTTGCCATTTTAATATTTGTAATTATTTCAAAACGTAATGTGTATTGATGATCTCTGTCTTGAGTTAACTGATGATGTCTGAATGAATTTGATTTTTTCCTTCTTGAATTATTAAGTTTTTGTTATTTTTAAATAATTACATTTATTTTGGAATTATATTATGAATGTAAAATAAAATATTAATGAAAAAAATCTTGTGCAGGATTGTACTTGGGCAAAATTTCTATTTCTTAAAGCATTTTCTCTCACTTTGACAAGATAAAAGATTATGATTTTTTTTATTTGTTTCATAACTGTCGTTGAATAGCCGACCCAATTTTGAGGATTAATGGAAGGCCTTGTAATTTTGAACCCAATCAAGAAGACAAGGGAACTCTTGGATCAAATATTGAAAGAAAGAAATTTACCTTTGTGGAGGACTTTTTTAAGAAACTTGCAGTTAGCTTGACAGCAACGGGACACTAACCCATGATCCCTCTACCGTTGAAGATATTTTACAACAGCACTGTGGTCGGCGCAAGCCGAGTGCGGAATTCGAATCAACCAGTCATGGCTAGGTTTCGAACCCGGTTCACCTCATTGGAAGGCGATTGCTCTATCCCCTGAGTCACCAAGCTCAAAAGATTTTATTTTATAGTCGTCGTTGAACAGGTGACCCAATTTTGGGTTTACAACTACTAATGTTCAACTCCGTAGCCTTGTAATTTTGAACCAATCCGGAAGACAAGGAAACTCCTGTATCAGTACCCCCAGAGATATGATTTGTTATGGGAACATGGAGGACTTTGTGACTCGACAGTTTTTAACTTTCATCAGTCACCATTTACTACACGTGGAGTGTTCGACCGGAGGGGCTTGAGCCCACCACTTCTTGGACATTGGCCCAGTGCCTTACCAGCCAGGCTATCCCAGGCTTAGGCTCAATAGATTGCAATTTAAATACAGTTATTCCAGCAACAAAAATTATTTACATGAAACATCACTTTATGGGCATTCCTCCTGGGAGACCGCCTTGCATTATGGATAGTTTTCATCGAAATCCTGCAATCTTCGATGTATAATCCATTATACAGGTAAGTTCAGTACAGAGGTTTACAAACTGAGTGGCCGGAAAGAGCACGTTTTAATGATTGAGAATTTTATAGAAACCTGTAGACCAAACTGCCATATTACGCCACTACAGATGCTTTGTTGTATGTTTTATTATTTTTGTAGTTATCATAATGGTGGCTCAAGAGTTAGAGGGTTTGCCCCAATTAAGATAACCCAGTTTCGAATCCCAGCGGATTCAAGTTGATGCGAATTCTGTTCCCGGTTTGCACTGATCGCAAAACTAATGTGAAATACTTTTGTGGTAGACAGAAAATGGATTAGAGTCTCCCTTGCCGTCAGTCTAACATTAGGAGGTTTTTGTTGCTATCCTCTCCATGTAATGCAAATGCGGGTTAGTTGCTATCAAAAAGTCCCGTTTGAATACTTGATTTAGAAGTTTCCTTGTCTTCTGGGCTGGGCTCAGAATTATAAGGCTACAGAGTTGCTCATTGATATTCATAAACCCTAAAAATGGTCGACTGTTTAACACTGGCTGCAAAATAAAATTTTACCTGTCTTGTCGTCGTTTGCTGGTTTAGGAACTAACTTGCAGAACTGACTAACTTCATTATTAAAGAAGTAAACTGTGATAAAACAACTGTTTCTGGGCCCATTTAAATAAAATTTTCGACGTTATTAGCAAACTTAAAATTGAAATAACGTAAATAAATAAGATTACCGATTCAAATGCTGACGAACAGCTAGTCAATAATAGGGAAGTCCTCTATTGGCGTATGAAGACATTTTAGGCCTTAAACTGCTATGCAATTTCCAGTCCTTATGACATGCCCTGCATTACCGTCCATAAATCTTTATCGGTAAAGATGCTTTTAATATTTTTTCATTTGAGTTGCAGGTCTTATAGCAGTAGTCCTTAAATCCCCCCGTCCCCCTTTTTTTTTGTCAAATGTGTCGTGTAATTTTTTTCGTTTTTTATATTTTTTCCCTTATATATGTTGAGAATTTCCTCTGCAGAGTTGAAACTTTTAGCTTCTAACCTTATTAAGAAAAAATAATTACATTTGCACGAAATCGGTTGAATAATTTTCGAGAAAAGCTTTAATAAGTGACTATTTAAAATTGAATAACACAGAAACTATTGGACCGATTTCATTTGAAGTTGGTATTTTTAGTAATTTAAAATTATATAAAACTTTCTATACGCTACAATTCAAAATTTTATCGACTGTTATTAAATAAATTAAATGTTGGGGGGAAAAAAATTCTTTGAAATATATATCGTTTAATAAACAAATTTTGTAATTGTGTGGAGAAAAAAATTCGATCCTCTCAAAACGTTCTAACAATGTAGCGAAATATGCAAAAAGTGAAATTAACATTAAAGGACTTAAATATTCGACTACTCATCGTTGTTCTATTTTTGGTTCTCATTTTTTAGATCGCGACTGTAACCCCATATTTTAAAGAGTTCAAATCGGAAAAAAGGCATGTCTATTTAGAGAAAGTTCCTTTCTGTATCGTAACTTTAAACATCTTGCGCTCATTATTTAATGTTAGGTCTTCGAATTATTAAAATTGAGTTTTGGCGTATGAAAATCCGATCATTAGATAAAAAGTTATCCAGAGTATTCACTTTTTTTTAATACGCATTGTACATATCATTTTTTTCCCCCAACAAGTTCGAATTCTTGATCCCTAAATATGGGTTATAATAGCTACGGTCATAAAAATATGAACTCAATAGTTGATTAAGAGACCGGTCGAAAGTTTGGTTTTCTTAAAATTAGACTGTGAACGAACAGATCGTAAAACCCGGTTCCTAGTAAACTACCGAAGTCTGCCGGTAAATGACCACTTTTTCAGATCTGCGCAAAGACCGAGGGTGCGTGGTATCGGTCCTCATTAAACTATTCTACTGTAAAAGGCTCGACTTTTCTTACTGGCATAGTTAGTCTATAAAAAGAAATCCCCTCTCCTCGAGGTCTTAAGGCTGTCTACTGCTATGGAAAAGAAGAAAGGCATTTATTCCAAAGAGGGGATTTTCTCTCTTCCCTGATTCCTTTCCTCTCACCTTAACTTGGTTTATATATTGTTCCAACACTACTTCTTGAAGTTGTTAAAACTCGTAACCATAGTCACAGCCACTGCTTCTGAATTCTTTCCATAGCTGGCCTATTAAAGCAGTATCTTTGCATCTTCTCTGCAAAGGCTTAAAATTGCGAGCATTCGTCATCGGATCATCCACGAGGATGTTTCCCAGACCGTCGCCAATAGCCCTTTGCGTAGCTCTAGTACAACGTAAATAAAGTACTACATAACTTTCTTTTAACATACTTAAAATTATGCCTACCGTTATATATTACTCCCTCGATTCCAAATTAGTTGCTACATTTCAAGTAGATTTTGTCATGAATAACTTTCGATGCAGTTTAGTAGATGGAAAGGTATTTTATCTATGTCGCACTGGAGCTTCACAATTAGCTATTGGCGACGGGCTGAGAACATCAGAGGATGATCCGATGACATGCCATCAAAAGTTTAGTTGATGGATAGCAGTAAAAAGGACTATTCCACCAATAATCGCATAAAACTATCTTCTAGCTAATGAATTCATCAGTAGCATAATTTTATTGACGTTTATGTATTAACGGTTAGTAGATAGACATCAATAAGGTTAGTTACTGACCTAATAAAGTTAAACCACTAATGAATTCATGATTCATAATTTGGAAGATAGTTTTATGCGTTTACTGGTGGAAGGGTCCTTATAAAATGGGAGAACGTGTGAATCCTGGATTTTTGAACCTAATTTAAGGAGGGAATGCTTGGTAAATAAATGTTGCTGATTGATGTCAGTAGTACCCTGAAATCTCCAAAAAATGATCAAGCATTCAAAGAAAATCATCAGTATCAATAACCAGAGCAAAAGTATTCAACTATTGCAACTAATTTGGGTATGTAAGTACAGTAGAGTCCCGATAATCCGAGCACCGGTTATCCGAGTTTCCGCTTTAACCGAGCTATCAAATATTTTAAGGATTTTTTTGTTCCAGTTTATTTTTTATTTTTAAAAATACCACCGAAAAATAAATCTGAATTTTATCTTCCAAACACTCAGGAAGACGAAATCCAACAACTTGATCCGATGAGATTATCGTTAATATCGTCAATAATGAAAATGAATCTAGCGAAGATGATGACGACATTATTCATGATGATAGACAGCGATGATTAAAATCAACATATAAAAATCTCTCATACAGATGAACTAAGAGCTATCGAAAATGCTGTTGAATATATAGAACAACAAAAAGAGGTGACACCAGCCTTCCTGTTATCCCTAAAAAATGGCGAAACATTGCTGCAGAAAAGCACCAAAGTTATGTAAAACAAAAAAAGATTAAGGACTTTTTTTTAAATAAAAATTATTTAATTCTAGTAATGTATGCTTTTTATATGTTTTTAATTTTAATATGAATTGTATGTGGTATACTCGCATAAATGTAGTATTTGTTAAAGATATTACATTTATACCTACTCTTTTTCTTTCCTTTTTGTACTCTTCGTTTTAACCGAGTTTTTCAGCTATCCGAGTTAGTCCGGGTCCACATTAACTCGGATAATCGGGACTCTACTGTATTTTATTTACGCCACACTAGAGCTTCATAGTAGGCTATTTGCGATGGTCTGGGAAACATCCCTGAGGATGATTCGAAGACATGCCATCACAATTTGTGATGTCACTTCCTCAATATAAACATACATCTGAAGGGGGAGGAAATTTTCTCCAGATCCCTGTACCCATGGTACTGCTAAGGGACCAACCAAAGGATTCCACAGATTATAGGAGCACATACATCGCATGTACTCGGTGGGTCATAGCAGAGTCGAGGATCGAACCCCGCACCGGGAGTCCGATTTTCTAACCACTGTGCTACCAAGTCCCGCAACTAATTTGAGACAGAAGGAGTTATATTTTCCAATTTTTCATAATTTCTTAATAAAGTCATTAATGATATGACACACGAAAAAAATACACCTCTTAGCAGCTATGTTATAAGCTTTTTTTTTCGCTGATTTTTGAATATTATTCAGCAAAATTTAATCTATTTTGCGAGATGAAAAATATTGAAAAAACAAAAAAAAGAGTCCTCTTTATGAAGGGGGTTCTTCAGAATATCCATCAAAATAATGTAATGATCTTTAATGATCATGATGCTTTTAGAATTCTTCAACAAATCTTTTATAATGATGCCAGCTGAAAGGTATTTTTGACATTTAGTGTAGTGCCATTCAATTTATTACTTAGACGTTGGCAACAACCCAATTTCCGGAGCCCGTATTAATCATAACCTATTATTTTCTAACAAACGTCTTTCTCACGTGAATGGATTTCGGACAAGAATAATCAAATAGTTCGACCTGTCTGATGCAGCTTTTTCAGATTTTCATATTCTTTAAGCATTGAATGAATCTTAGTTTTGACACCCGTTTCATAATCGTTTTTTTTTTATTTTGTTCCGACATTATTCATGACGTTCATAAATTCGCACTTGATCGATGAGTTTCAAATTATTTGTTCGAATGCGCTCGTTTGTGTCTTTTTTTATAGTGATAAAGGAAAAGAAGGGAGGAAAAAAAAACAGGAATCAATAATTTGTTTTGCGTTTAAAAAGGGTATATCATAGTATTAACAAATGAGGGGGATCGCTTAGTTTTCAATGCAAAAAAAAAAAAAATCCCAAGTTTGATAGGAATTACTGTAATGGGTCGATCGAAAAATTTTGTCCGAGGAAATAAATAAAATAACAATAATTAAGCGAGAAGGGGCATTGAGCTTTTGTCTCTGAGCTTTTATTCTGAGCACAGCTCAGTCAAAATGCGAATTTAAGTAGGAACTATTTTATTGAAAAAAAAAAAAAATTCTGGAAAATTCCACAAAAATAGGCGATTTTGTTTGATTTGTAAACTATGAAGAAAAGCTCACCAAACCTTAAAAAACATCTATAAATCATTTATAGATGTTTTTCAAAAAGTTATTTCGTCTTCCCCCCAACAACAGAGGACATAATTGTATTTTTTCACAGCGAACTTGATGCTTCAGCCGCACAATCATTACATATTTTGATAGCTGATATAACAAAGGCTTAACCCGTTTTGTTCCAACTTTATATATTGAAATGATACAAGAAGTGGTTTTATGGAAAAGGTGGTAGAATATATTATCGAAATTAATTTCTTTTCTACTGTTAGGGCATTCAAAAAGTCTTTGATAGATTAAAAAGTACTTGCTCCTTTTAATTCCAGATCTAGTCAGAAATAACTAAATCATTGTGGTATCTGAGAATCTTTTAATTCACCCAGATAAATGAAAATTCTGAAAAAAGTTTCCCACCACAATAAATATCTTTGAAAAAAGGAACTGTCCTAAATATATGATGCTGGGCGTTAACCGGTAAATACACAATAACGCGCTCATCATTCATAGCGCACACCATTTTAACGCTCAATAAGTGTTCGAATCGCTGTTACCATAGATTCGTCCTCGTATTGTGCTGCCTGTCTTTTTTGACAAAGGTTTCTAAGCCTAAATTGAGCACTGAAGTCTGCAAAAGCAATAAATAAATAAAAATGCGAGTAGGCCGTGTTGGGCCTTTTAAAAAATAGGAGAAAATTAACAGAGAATCTGCATATTTTCGGTTATAGTTCTTTACCAATTTTTAGAATGTCTTGTTGAATCCGGAGCCAGGGCTCGAAAAACAGCCCGTCCGCCCGTCCTCGGCGGTCAAAAATTTCCAGCGGACAACAAATTTCTAGAATCCGACGTCCGCGCGGACGGCCATTTTCCCGTTAACGTTCGTGTCTAGCGCCTCACTTCTAAAATGACCCTCTAATCTAGAAATACAGCAACATACTGCTCATGGTGGAATTGTTGTTTTCTCTGTCTGGGAGTACTGCAGCGGTTGAAAGAGGCTTTTTAGCAATGAACTTACAATAATTACAATGAATTACATTACGTACTGGTCTTAAACAAGAAGCGTTTAGCTCAGTTATGAACATCTACCTAAATGGAAAACCCCTTTCAGATTTCTATGCAGAAACCTCTGTAAATCATTGGCTTGATTGTGGAACTGGCAAACGTCATATTTGATTCATTTCAAAAACGCAGTACCCTCGGATAAATTGACATTCCAGATAACTTGACCTTTGTCATTTAAATTATTTCACAAAGGAAATACTAGGTTACTATTAGTAACCTAGTATATACTATATAATGTAATGCGTATTACTGCATAATGTAATCCTAGTATTTGTAATCCTAGTAACTACTAATTCATTGTGCAATTTATGTAAATGTTTGTAATAAATAAGAGAAATTATATTTTTATTTATTTAGACGCGACGGGTTAGTTTCAAAGGAGGACGGGTACATTGTTGGACAAGCCGTCCTCGGGGACGGGTAAAATTTCTGGGTTTTTTCGAGCCCTGTCCGGAGCAGTTGGCTCCTCTAAATCATCATTATCGAAAATCTTAGTTTATGGTAAAGTATCTCACTTTCATACTTTAAATAGCGGTAGCAAACTCTTTTCAGTATTAACTTTATCTAAGAGAATTGGGACATTTTGTTCTCTACTTTAAAGTAATAAAACTTAGATGTTCTAGTGTGAATAAAACAGGCTAGCAAACGACTAAGCTTGTTGCAAAATATTTGATGAAGTGGTCGACACTTAAACACCAAAGCATTCAGAATGTTTGGTAATTTTACCAACATTTTAAAAGCTAGATGCTGCATATTCGGTATTCATCTATACAAGTTAACTATGTATTTACAAGTCATGAAGTTTAGTAATTTTAAGCGGCGTTACATATGGACTTTTAAATCCTTCATAAGTAGTGGTGTGGAAAATAAGTTTAAATAATTTTTAAAAAAAATAATACATTAATTTAGCTACCACTAGAATAAATTTTTGCAAAAAAAGGTTGAAAGTTGGCAGCCTTGATAAAGCATTATTGGCTTTTATAAACTTATTTTGGTTTGAAATTATAAAATTACCACTCTTTCATAAACGTCATTGTAAAAAAATTATATTCGCACAGTTTACTGGTTTAATTCTGCAACACATCCGCAAACTCTGCTCCATCCAAATCTGCTCGTTCGTCCGCTCTTAATCAAAATGTAAGCCGCGATGATCAAATTGTAAAATTATTACTAAAATCTAGTACGCCAGAGTCCACCGGACAAAATCAATTGGAAGTTGAATTACATTACTGGCCATTAAAATTACTACACCAGGAAGGAATGCAAATAACAGAATATTTATTGGGCACATACATTATAGTAACAGCAGTTATTTTCCTGGGCATCGAGCCGAACAGAGATTGCATACCATGGAAGGGTACAGCAATCCAAGCAGCTTCAACATTATGTCACAATTCATCGACCGTAGTGACTAACGAGTGGTGGCGTGCCAGTCGTTCAGCAACCATTGACTAGGTTTTTTCATTTGGGGAGAGATCGGGAGAACGTGTTGGCCAAGGGAACAGGCGAACATGTTCTGTGTCAAGGAAGGTCAGGACAGTGCGAGCAACATGCGATCGTGCATTGTCCAGCTGAAACGTAGCGATATGGAGGCATCGAAGATAAGGCAGAGCAACTGGCCCTAAGGCTGAGAGCAGGCTGCTTTTGCTTTCCTCAGTGAAATAGATATCCCACAATTACAAATTGATAATTTGTAAGCTACAAATCGTTTGTGGTCGCCCCCTTTTACATGGTGGACGCTAGAGGAAGGGGGTTTGAACGGCGAGAGGACCACTCGTCTGGTCAGCAGATGGGGAGATAAGGAGTGATAGATTTAAATGACCCCGTCCGAGGAGTCTGTCGAGGCACACGTAGACACAAGACATTTTACATGCAGAAAGGTAGACCCCCTGGCCGGTTGTGGTCAATGGCACGTGGCATCCATGTCTAATTGGTTGATATCCATGTCTAATGAGGGAGGACTTTCAGACAACTTTGCGAGGTTGCTCTCGCTGTAACGCATGAGAAATGTAACGGCTGCTATTCAAAGTGCCGGCAATGCGAACAAGACGTGTATCCAATGGCACCCCATACTTTTACTCCAGGTGATGGGCCAGTATGACGATGGTCGAATGCAAGCTGCCAATGGGCGTTCTCCCCGACGTCGCCAAACTCGGATGCGGACACCATGACGCTGTATACAGAAAGTCAGACGACGTCATGCCATTCCTGTGTCCAGGTTCGTCGTTGATCACCATTGGAGGCTCTTCTGCCTTTGGTGCAGTGTCAAGGGTAGCCAAAGTCATAGTCGCCGTGCTGACAGTCCATGCTGCTGCAAACGTCGTCGAACTGTTCGTGCAGACACTTGTTGTCTTGCAAATGGCCACATTTGTTGACTCACATTTGTGACGTAGCCAGGGCCTGATTATTGCCTAGGCCCAATAGGCACGGGCCTAGGGTCCACACTTTCTGGGGGCCTCAAAAATTAGTAAAAAGTCCACAATATTACTTTTTTTTTAAAAAAAAAGTACTGAAAGAACCAGTTTTCTCAAAAAAGACATTTTTTCATTTCAAATTTTCTTTATATTGTAATAAATCAAACTCGTGTAAATATTGTACTAATCAAATTCAAAAGAAAAGCTGAATTTTAATTGGTGCAATGTTTACTCCAACGGCTTAAGCAAATGCAACGAGAATGCATATTCGCAATGTCTCTTATAAATGATTAATGTCAAAAATAAATAAGAGCTTATTTTTAGCAAATATGTAAAACTGTAGATGGAAGGCTACAATATTTAAAATAATTCAGCTAATCAGTGACATTTAGCAAAAATCACTGATTTTTTCTTTGTGGTCACCATACTAATTTTATTTTCATACAACATTGTTTTGTTGCTTTATATTTACTGTAATATTTAGATGCGTAAACTTTATTTTAGAAAAATAATATTCGATGGTCTGTTTCAAACTTTTTTAGAATGTTTCATTTGAATCATGCAGTTCAATAGATTCTTTTTATTGTTCAGACTACTCTTCAGTAATTTAATTTCAAAATATTTTGTTAGGGGTCCTGAAAATTTTGTGGGCCTTGGGCGTGAATTTGTCTTGATCGGTCCCTGGACCTAGCTATACGATCTCTTAAGGCCATTTGAATAACATGTCTATCTTCTCGTCTGTTAGTGATGGGGGGACGCTGAGATCGTGTACGGCGGTCCATATGATCGTCATAAACCCATCGATTCCATATTCTGCTAACAGGCATGGGATCTCGACCAACGCGAGCAGCAATACTTCGGTATGAGGAACCGCAATCCCGGTAATCCTCAATTCGACCTCGATCAAACTCAGACACATGCTGGTAGGCATTCCTCCCTCCTTATTACACGAAGCATAACAGAAACTTCTTTACCCAAGAAACAACGCTCAGATTCAATTTGTGTATGCGAAACTTACTGTCAAATCTCTTCTTTTATACACACTGTAGATGTCACTACCGCCGCCTGCTTTACATGAATGCTGTGATAAGCTAATCATTTGCATACCACAACATGCTTTATCCATCTAACAAATTTCGCGTTGTGCCGCCATCCTGGAGCAGCAATTATTAATGGCCATTAGTGTATTATAGTCATAGCTACCAATTTGAATGGTTACTATTTGCTTTAAATGAAAATTTTTTGGAGCTTGCGCAACATTTAAAGGAAGTTACAAGTTTTATATAAATAAGCTTAAAAAATTAATAGTGGTAGATAAAATGTATTATGATTTTATTTTAATAATAATTATATGTTTCACAGAGTTAAATATCAAGATTGCTTGCCGATGTTCTAAAACTTTTATCATGTACCATAAACTTTTTCGAGACGGGCGAGACAGATAAGCGTTCTTAGGATGGCGATAATCACGGTTTTTACCCTGATTATAAAACTGGTAGTCAAACTGTTTTTATAGCTCTTTTTTTTTAACCATCTACTCTACTGATTCCTTACGAATAAATTTATAACTCGACTGTCCCGAAAGGGTTGAATGTCAGAGTCACTTAAGTCGCTTTTTTTATTGAATTTATATGCATATTTTAAGTGGCTAAACACGTATACATAATTTTTATATCTGTTTGACGCATAAATGAGAATACAAATTCTAAATTAAATCTTTGAATTTTTTCATACATTAAATAATCATTTTTAAGTAAAAAATATTTTAAAAAATAATTGCCTCGGTTGATAATTTGTTAAATTTTACTTATCCAACTCGTTTCGATCCAATTTTTTTCAAAAAAAGGCTAATTTACAAAATTTTAAAAACTTATAAAGTATTTTTCAAAATATGGGCAAATTTGAGCCTAAACTGTAAATTTTTCATAGCACTACAGCAAATTGCGATATATAAATTTAAAAATAATTTTTTTCTCTATATCAATAACGTGATTACCAGCATTTTGAACTGAGATTCAAGCTATGTTCTAATGTTTGTTGGCAAATTATGCTTGTAATAGTTCTGCTTTTATACACTTCTTCTATACTAAATTTTTGTTTTCTAGCACTTTGTTATAGCTTTTCAACGATACAAGTTGGCAGGTTTTTATTTGTCATTTCAGTTTTAGTCGTTAGCTTCGTTGCTGCATAATATGTACGTATGATACCTACGCTAATTATTAATTAACGACACAGGTAATGAAAATAATTTAATATTTGAAACATTTTAAGAATAATGGCGGTAATTTTACTTATTATAGTCTTCATGCTCTGATTTAATGTCGCGTAGTTAATGCTTTTGTTAGCACGAAATAATGTTATTTCGAAATTTATTGCATTTTAAAAAAGTAAAATTTTGTCAGAAAATTTAAGAAATGGTAGGTAAGAGTTTCGTCGTAGTTGAAGTAAAATTCTCGATATATGTGATCGCAACTTTCGAATACGCCATCTGGGAAGAAGACCTGTTCCATGCCTTTGTCCCTTCCCTCTCCTCTTTTCAGTTGAATAGGAATGTACTACAGTATTTTTCCATTTCATAATATTTTTCGTTTTTAAATAATATGAATATTTTTTAAGATTTCCATTATGCTTTCTTATGTTTAACCTCCTCGAGACGGGCGAGTCATATATGCATTCTCAGGGTGGCGATAGATAAAACTGGTAGCCTAACTATTTTTAGAGCAGTTTATTTGTGGGCGGGGTAATAATAGTTTTCTTTGTTAATATCACCTATACTTAGTTCAAATTGTAGTAACACTTTTAACAAACAAAGGTTAGTGTAGTTTTCAGTTCCAGTATAGTTTCCCAACTTAAAAGATTTTAATCTACATGAAATTTAAGATAGAAACTAACGTACTTCCTTCTTCTATGACTCTCCAGACGCTAATGGTGAAAACATGCAAAGTGTTGCCATAGGTAGAGAGTTCTGCTCTACGCCACCTGTAGCCCACTTCGATAGTCCATATTGTTTGACAATTACGTGAATCCCGCCTGAAAACTCGCATGCAAGCAGTTACTACAGTTTAAAAAAGGAGATTAAGTGTTAACTGTTTCTATTTGTAGGTAGGCAGAGTCAAGACCTTACTTCAATTATTCTATAAATTTAAATGGTGTTACTCTTATTTTCATAGCTCAAACAACTTCATTCACTCACTTCAAACAACTTCACTTTCATTTAGCAAACGTTCTCGTGTAAGCCGGATATCTGGATGCTATCCGGCATCACGTGGATGCCGGTTAAATACGATGTTTGCAAAAAAAACTGGTCAAGAGTATTTTTCAAAGCTCTTTTGCTAAGGAAAATTTAAAAAAAGCCGCAGTTTAAGTGCCTGATGGAGACAAAGGTATAATTTTAACTATATTACCTATGCTACCTAATGTATCATTTTAATAATATTACAATATCAACTTAACTATCATTACTATATGATATTACAATATATTACAAATACTACCTAAAGGTATAATTTTAACTATATTACTATAAGAACCATCTTGCTAAAAAGAATTATCCGGACTTTACAACGGATAAATAAGTCACGTATTTTTAAAATTATTAAGGCTTTTACCCAGTGGCAAAATGGGTCTAGGTTTGGATTTGATGGCGTCCTTACACTTTTCAACTACAATAATCAAGGGTAATAATAAGCAGTGCGCATGCGTCGTCATTGCATGCGTTGCAATGGCTACCGCTGCTGTTTGATAGTTTATTTAGAATTCTTTTTTTCACTTTTGATTTTGCTATGCATTACGTTGGTGAGTTTATTTTTTAGATATGGGACCAGAGAGATCCCATAAATACTTCTTGAGTTGTGAATAAAAGAGAACTTCATTATTTAAATGATATTTTTGTTTTTATTGTTTTAATTAAGAATTAGAAATTGTATAGAATCAGAAATTGTACAGATAACCTACAGTTCAAACTGGATCGTTTTCAATACTAATTCAGGTGAATATCACAAATAACGAGGGTCCCAACTGATTGACACGGTCACAAAGGTTAGAATTGAAATAAGAAAAAAAAAGGCCTAAACTTACCGAGGCTGAAAAGGCCAAAGCCAAAGAGCGTAGACGAGAATACCTTAAGCGTTACACACAAACGGAAAAACGAAAGGATTCCGCTCGCAAACGCAAGCATGAAGCCCGTCCCTCCTAAAAGTACAAAAGTGAATAAAAAATAAGTAAACTATTAATAAATCACAGAAGAGAAACACTACGAAATCAAGCTCATAACTGAAAAGCACATAGCGGCTTAATGAAAGAACAGGTGAGTGACATTTGTAGGGGAATTATGAGTCACTGGTTTTGCCTTTCTTTAAATCTTAACACAACTATATATAACCAAGTTTTTACTTCCTACACCACCGGTGAATAACTGCTTTATGATTGGTCAGAAATAGTTCTATCGAACCAATCGAACTTCGAAGTCAAACTATCGAGCTGACCATGTGACAAGAAATGTTCGTAGCGGTACAGTTGAATCAGAAAACAGATATTTTTTTCGACTTAATCGAGCGGAAACCAGTAGTTCGATAGAATTTTGTTTCAGTTGAGGATGGGTTGCACAGTTGCAGTTTCATGTTTAAGTTCCATGCAAGTGCAGACTAATAAGAGATGCTGGAAGTTAACCTGGTGCACGGCAAAATGGCGGGAGGCTGTTTACGAAGGGCCACATTATATAATTAAACTACAATCCAATTAAAATTATGTATACGTTGTGGAAAGAAATTTTTTCTTCTTCGGAAAATGAGGTAGATGTCACTTTATTTACGTCTCACTAGAGCTGCACAGTGGGCTATTGGCGACGGTCTGAAAAAAACATCCCTACTGATGAGACAAACTCACGCCATCTCAATTTTGATCCTCTGCAGAGAGGATGGCTTCCCCTGCTTGGTAGTCAGAGTATCTGAGCGCAAAGTCGAACACTTTACGGTAGAACAGTTTAACGAGGACCGATACCACGCACCCTCGGTTCCTACGCAGATTGATCAAAGTGATTACCCACCAACTTACTGGTCGCAACCAGTGATGCTTGACTTCAGTGCTCAACTGGGAAACCGTATCTTTACGATCAGTCCACTGCGGAACTTGTAAAATAAAGAGGAAACGCGTGGGGTAAATATAATACAAACAATATTTTGACTATTTAATGTGTGAAAAAAAATGAAATGAAAACTAAAACGTTTAACTTGCCAAAGAATATATTTTTTTTAAAAAAAACCAGAAGTCTTTACAGGAAACACTTTGCATATATTTATTTTATGCAAGCCCTGCCCGAATCAAAAATGTTCAATTTCTACGCCAGATTTTTGTTAAATATCTTTTTATCGCCAATTTATCATTTGAATGCTTACTCTTATGGTACGTGATGGGAATAAGAGATGAATTCTTAAGTAATAGGCCACCTTTCGTGGTTGTTGCACGATAACCTTATTTTTTTCGGCAATCTGCCAAATCGAATTTTTCAAAATGCCGACGTCCCTTTTCACGCACTTCCGATGACAATCATTACAGAATTAGGGCAAGAAAATAACATTCTATAAACCCCGACCTTTATGGGGAAAAATGAGTAGCATTATTTTTAAATTTTTTTTTAATCAATTCAAATAAGAAAGTATTGTTTTTGATAATTAACGTACTTATTACAATTCAATGACGTGTTATAAAAAAAAAATTAGAAAATAAAATATTGATAGTTGGCGATCAAAATGGGCTACTGATGGGCTACCTCTATCTATGGCAATATTTCAAATGCTTTCACCATTAGCGTGTGGATAGTCATAGGAGAAGGAAGTACGTTAATTTCTCTCTCTATTTTGGAATAGATGTAAAACTTCCAAGTTAAAATATATAGAACTGAAATCTGCATTAAACCTAATTTTTAAAGAAAACTTAGGGGAAAATTTAGAAAAATATTTTTGACAGTTAATTACGAAAAATATTTTGGAATGGGAAAATACCGTAGTACATTCCCATACAACTGAGAAGAGAAGGAGAGGGAAGGGGTAGTGCCAAGACTTGGAACTGGTCATCTCACCAGATGGCGCATCGCGATAGCGAATATTAAATAGATGTCTTTTGAAATTGTTAAGGCATCTTTACCCAATGTAATTAGAAACAAGTTTCTTAAAACCGGAACAGACCTTAGAAAACTTCCTGCTTATCCCTCTGCCGATATCTGAAGACGAAAAAGATAAGAACATGCCATAAGAAATTAGAAAATAAAGTACCGATAATACAATAATCAGCCGACCGGCCAGTGTAGGGATTAGGGAACTGCCCTTGCATCAGAAAGGTACTGGGTTCGTATCCCGGGCAAGGCATGGATCTTCCTTCTTTCTCTGTACTATCTGTTCTCTCTGTGGGAGAACAGAACACTAGATTACTAAGAAGCAAAATAAAAAAATACGGCTTTTATGGTGGAAAAAAAAACTTCTTAATATTTTGCTTTTGAATTATTTTTATTCAAATTTTCAAAAATTTAGGAAATACCTATTATATTATGAATAAATATGCTTATACATATTTTAATTGTTACTTTGCCTTTTTTAAGTGAGTAGCGAGCTTAATCGAAATGAGTATTTATGATTTTTACAATTGACTCCATGAGGCTATTTATTTTTAAATTTTTTATCGTTATCAGCACTCACAGAGCGGCAACTCGAAAGTTACAGCACTTTTTAAGTTTTTTGGAAGTATTGAAATAACAATTAGGTATGCAAACGTGCTTAAAATTTCAATACAAGTTAAAACACGTCAAAACTAAGTAGACACGTTGTAGGACGGTGGACTCGTGTTCGTGAGAACGGGAGTTCGAATCAAGCTGGCAAAAAAAGATGGAAATCTCCGTGTATTAAATGGTGACTGGTGCACGTTAAATCTGTCGTAGTCGCAAAGTCCTTCAAATTCCTGCAACAAATCAATACCTCTGAGGGTATTGAATTAGAGATTAATCGATCTCTGGTTCAAATCAAAATTACGATCAGCGGATGGAGGAAAGGTGAGTGAATGAGTCCTCCCTGTAAAGCTGGTTGTGATTTATGTGAGTGACAAAACAGTATTCTAGGTCGTAAATGGCGCCTCTGAAAAACAAGACAAGAAACTACTTTTAATTTTGGAAAGTGGCATTTGTAATAACAACAAACACATTAAAACAGCACCATCATCATTATAACTTGTTTGGTCGCCTGATGTCGATTACAGCTCTTTTCCCATCAATCGTGAAGACTTTGACTTTTAGGCGGTACTTTTTAGCAACAAATGCAAATTGAAGTGAAAAGAGAAAAAAAATTATTTTGTTTTCTAGATGGTGATGCATTACTACAAAAACGCAGCCATTGGCCTGGGCTTTCTTTCTTTCTTTCAAGTTACTGAATGCAAAATTCATTCTTGCGGCATCACAATTTAAGACTGTGATCGCGATGTCAGATAAACCTTTTTGATCATTATTTTTCGTATATCTTTCTATTATCTTTTAAATTTATCCAGGACAGCCTGCTTATGCTTTATTGATGATACATTTGACGTGATTTTTTTTCAATTGAATTTCCTTTTTATCACCAGACCAAGATATTTAGCGCTCAGGTGATAGAGCGTTCTCCTTCCAATGAGGTGAGGCGGGTTCAAGTCCCAGTCGATACGAATTCTGCACCCGACTTGCACCGACCACAGTGCTGACGTGAAAAATGTTCAGCGGTAGACCGATCATGGGTTTCGTCCCTTTGCCGTCAAGTTAACTGGGGCTGGTTCCATTGGTCTTCTTCTCCATGTAACGCAAATGCTGGTAATTTCAATCAAAAAGTCTTCCACGAAGGCAAATTTCTCCCAATACTCGATCCAGCAGTTCCCCTTGTCTTATGGATTGAGTTCAAAATTACAAGGCTACGGAGATGACATTAGTAGTTGTAAACCCAAAAAATTGGGTCGGCTGTTTAACGATGGTTATAAAATAACATAAAGTTATCATTTTTGTTCGTTCAATTTAAATATCCAGTTTATAGATACCAGGTTTCTATTTCATTCGGTTCTCTCGGAGTTTCTGTAGGGCAATGTTGGGGTTTTGGAGACGATTTCGGGGTCTTTTTCAAGAAATGCAGTGATACTGTTAGAGCACACGAAAGCGTACTTATTAGACTTTTTATAGCCAACAGAACCATTTAAATGCTGCTGTAGTCAGTATCATTTTAATTGAAATGTTGAATCACTTAAATTGCTACCAGTTTAAACATTTTAGAAACGTATTCGTCCCAAACAACAACAAAAATGTCAGATTTGTACATGCGCGTTCAGGTTTGGGGAGCTCGTTATAAAGTACGACGTCAAAGCGATTGTTCAGTTTGGACAACGGCTAGCACAAATTATAGAAGGACATCACAAAGATACATCCTGTGTTCATACTGCGAGATTCATACTCGTCTCGTCACCGCCAAGCCACAAATGTATCGCTCTAGCGTGGACTAGTCCCGTGGACATATCTGCTCTGGAGTTTGGACACGTTTATTTGGGCAAGTCCTGACATCGATCTGAAGGGGAAGGAAAGTTTTTCCAGATCCCTGTGTGTATGATACTGCTCAGCGACTGATAAATGATGTGCTTAACCAAAAATAATGTAAATAATGAAATCATATCAATGCCGCTCTTTACCTTTCTAATCAAAAGTCCGTCTACCCTGAAAAAAGAGGACTGGACAGTAACGAATCGATAAAAATCTGGAAGTAGCACTTTCTGTACGTAAAAATTGTCATTATAGCCAAGTTTTCATGTTTAAAAGATGTAGAAAAGGCTATTTAAAACAATAACAGTAAATCCATGCTTATATTTTACTTACTTTACTTTATTATATTTACTTTATAATTGGGCACCCGGGCCACTTAGCGGCCCCTATCCCATACATCTAGAAATTTACAGAAAATTTATAGTTATAACATTTTGAATTTAGCAGTCGATGTGGTCGCTATAGAAAAACAAGCACTTTGCTTGAGTAAATATAATATTTGAATATCTGATTCATCGAATCTAAGTTGACATAATAAATATTAACAAAAATTGATACACATATATACATAAGTTGATGCTTATATTAAGTAAACCTTTATTATGCTAGATACCCTTAAATTATTAAAAATTTATAATCTGATGATTGCAGACCTAAATTAGACTCTTTTAATCACTTATCTATTGTGGGTAATCACCAGGGGTGAAAGCGAGACGGAAAAGAGGAAAGGCTGGTAGTAATACCATTTCAGTTATAACTAGTTTTCGGGAGGAGTTAACTTATTCTTTTTAAAACTATTCAACAATATTTACTTTATCCTTGGAAATTAAGCAGTTTTAGATATATCTAAAAACTATAAAAGAAATCTTGATAGTTACAGATATTTTATTTTTCTAAAAAAAAATGCTAAAATGAAATGTCTTTCGTACCAGTTTTTGCACTTTTCCGTCTCGCTATATAAGGGCTTTCAGCCATGGTAATCACTTGTATCTTATTTCCACGTGATAAAAGCTAATCGTGAATTTATTGTACTACCAGTTATAAATTTCAAAAATAATACATTTGACACGGCAAGACAACTTTTAATGAACTTAAATAGCAAGATAAAGAAGGGGAAAAAATTCATTTTTTTCTTAATTTTTATTGGAGTAAAGAAAATCCTACTGCCACTTTCTACGTTAACTCTTTCGCGCCGACTGTCACAAATACGTGCCAGTATAAAACCGTATCAATCAGTGTAAAAAGATAAAACTGGTAATCAGAGTAATTCTTTAGCAGTTTATTTGTGGGCGGAGTTATAATTGTTTGATTTATTTAATTCACCATTACTTTGCTCAAAATAAAACTATTTAGTTATACTTTGAATTAACATTGATTATATATATGATTAAACTAACAATAATTAAAGTAAAAGCAAAGTAAGTCTGTCAAATTAGCAACGACTACATTTAAGTTACCGTTTTTTAATTAATTACAACTTGATTCTGATTTTGTACGAATGCTTTTCTGAATCAACCGTCCCCAAGATTTAATTTGGGGTACTATGCAGACTGAATAGGTTTGCACAAACAGTAACTGAAAAAATCTTACTACCAATTTTTATTTATTTCGTTAATTTGACGTCATATCGAAGGTTGATACGCTTATGTAATAGTAAACTTTGAAAATCAATCTGCCTGTTTTTATTTATTGTCTTAATTTGGGATCTATTTTATATTTCACGCTACGAAACAATAGATTTAAGTGTATTCGTACGGAATCAGAAAAGTAAGAAATAAAAAGCGGTAGCTTAAGTTTGGGCGTAACTAATTTGAAAGACTTATTTCTTGCTTTCACTTTGAATCTAACACATCCAATCCAATCCTTGTGTGTTAAAAGTGTAACTATACAATTCTTAATTCGAACTAAGTAGTGGTGAATTAAATAAATCACACTATTATTACTCCGCTCACAAATAAACTGTTAAAAAATAGTTCGGCTACCAGTTTTATCTTTTTTTTACCCTGATTATCGCAAACCTGGGAATGCATATATGACTTGCCCGTCTCGAGGAGGTTAGGCAATGAATTATACTTCAAAGCAGCAGAGTTCCAGAGTGATACTTTACATAAATCTGTTTCTACCAACTCCAAAATATTGACATTGCATTTTCCTGGCTCAACGTTCATCTGTTTTTGTAAATCTTGTTTTAATAGTCAAAATTTAATGAATTTGATTTCAGGAGTTATTTTTGATATTCAATGCAATAATTGATTGTGCAATAAAAATTGATTATGATTAAATGACAGAAAAGTGAGTTTTTTGATCATAATAAGTACATTCTGCCACGGTTAGTGTTAAATGCTATAAAGATTTTAAGAGATTTCGTTGAGATATTACTAAAATACTTCACAGAATGTAAATCCACCCAACCGTTTAGAAGTTATATGGGTGATCCCTATTTGCTTTGCTGACAGTACATTATTACCGTCACAGATTTTAAGGATGCATTCAGACATCAATGCGACATATCTTCTTTTCCAAACACTCATAGCCACCAATATATATATAATCAGCAGCTATTTACTTGACTTGAGATTATCTAGAAAGAATTTATGAGGACAAATTAATTTTAATATTTATTAAAATAAAAAATTTATATGAATTAGTGGTAGCTAATTTTGACTTTTTTTATTGTATAATATGAAATATCAAAACAGAGTTTCTCAAATGGTGTCTCGCGGAACCCGAGGGGGTTCTGTGGAAGAATTAAAGGGGTTCCGCGAATTAGTAATTTTTATAACCAGTGATAAGTTTTGAAACCTTCCATTATATTTAATTCATATCTTTAATTCATGTTGATTTAATCCTCCGGCGGTCTTTATAATATCATTTCAAGTAAAATGCAAATAAATTAGAAATATAATTATTTTAAAAGAAATATAATATTTCTTTCGTTAATAAATTTTCGTTTCGTCTGTTAAATAAATTATGAAAAGAACAAGCATTTTTAAACTATTGTGTCAGAATTTCTTATCACACTTATCAAAACGAAATAACATAACTACATTCCTAATTAGTCCCTTAACTTGTGCGCTCTATTTATTTCGAGCGCGCTAAACAGGCGAAACTGTGCACACTCGAAATAATTCGAGCACGTTGTATTTTATGCAGCTATAATTTTTCACACTCGAATATTATCGAGAATTGAAAATAACAATGTGAAAGCTAAGAAAAAAAATCGTTTTATTGTTATTTATCATTTACATAGGATTGTAAGCTATAACACTCATTTAGTCAAGAATAAAATATTCAGAGATGCCAACTTGCTCCGGACAGCAAATATATTTTTTTAAAGTGGTAGTGTATCAATTGTGATTCTTGGTTTAATAAATTTAATTCAGCAGATTTTTATCCATCACTATTTCTAAATAATTCACAGGTTTATACAATTCACCACTTAATAGTTTTTATGTTTGTCCTTCATTTTTCAAAAATCAATTATTGTACAGATCAAATTATGTTTTATCTTTATTTTTAATTTAAGTCTACAATCAATACTTCTAGTGTTATGTAAAAACGTCAATTTTGAATTTTTTCATTGTCTTATTATTTCACAAACAAACGGCTTGATTTTTCTATGGCTACCGCAATGTTTGCCAAATCAATGTATTTTACCTTACTGTATGTAATTTAATGATGAGTGGGATAGGGGCAGCTTCACGGCCCAGGTGTCCAGTTTATTTAAATAAAGAAGGAGAAGTTTTTAAGTCATGCTATACCTTTTAAAAAGCAAGCAAATATTTGCAAAATTTACTTTGTAGTTATTTACCGTTTTTTTTATGTTTTATTTTGGAGTGTCCGGAGCAGTTGGCATCTCTGAATAGAGTCTTTTTCCATGGAACAAAATCTCGTATATCTAAATTGTCCACCAAAATAAAAGATAAAAGTTCTAAAGTGTGTTTTTTTACATTAAAAAAAGAAATGGATTTTTTTTCTTGGCCGGTTTTTTTCAAAAAATCTGTGCTCTAAGAGGTTAAAAACAATAACAGTAAATTCATGCTTATATTAAGTGAACCTTCATTATGTTAGATACCCTTACATTATTAGAAATTTGTAATCTCATGATTACAGACTTAAATAAGAGTCTTTAAATTATTTATTGTGGCAATCACTCACATTTTATTTCAACGTGATAAAAGGTAATCCTGAATTAATTGTGCTACCAGTTATAAATTTCAAAAATAGTACATTGGATACGGCAAGACAATTTCTAATGAACTCAAATAGCAAGATGAAGAAAAAGAAAAAAAAAATTTTCCTCCTATTTTTCATTGGTGAAAAGAAAATCTTACTGCCCCTTTCTGCATAGTTAATTAATTTGAGGTAATTAATTTGAGGTGCTGTACAGACTGGATAGGTTTGCAAAAGGAGTAACTGAAAAAATCTTAATACCACTTCTTATTTATTTCGTCAATTTGGCGTCATATTCAAAGTTGATACGCTTATGCAATGAATAACTTTGAAAATCAATCTGCCACTTTTTATTTATTCTCTCAATTTGGGATCTATTTTATATTTCACGCTACGAAACGCTAGATTTAAGTGTATTCGTACGGAATCAGAATCAGGATAGTAAAAAATAAAAAGCGTTAGCTTAAGTTTGGGCACAAGCTAATTTAAAAGACTTATTTTTTTGCTCTCACTTTAAATCTAACACATCCAATCCAATCCTTGTGTGTTAAAAGTTCAACAATACAATTTTTAATTCGAACTAAGTAATGGTGAATTAAATAAAGCACGCTATTATTACTTCGCTCACAAATAAACAGTTATGAAAATCGTTCGGCTACCAGTTTTATCTTTTTTTACCCTGATTATTGCAAACCTGAGAATGCATATATCATTTGCCCGTCTCGATGAGGTTAGGCAATGAATTATACTTAAAAGCAGCACATTTCCAGAGTGATACTTTACATAAATCTGTTTCTACCATCTCCAAAATATTGACATTGCATTTTCCTGGCTAAACGTTCATTTGTTTTTGTAAATCTTGTTTTAATTGTCAAAATTTAATGAATTTGATTTCAGGAGTTATTTTTGATATTCAATGCAATAATTGAGTGTGCAATAAAAATTGATTATGATTAAATGACAGAAAAGTGAGTTTTTTGATCATAATAAGTATATTCTGCCACGGTTACTGTTAAATGCTATAAAGATTTTAAGAGATTTCGTTGAGATACTACTAAAATACTTCACAGAATGTAAATCCACCCAACCGTTTAGAAGTTATATGGGTGATCCCTATTTGCTTTGCTGACATTACATTATTACCGTCACAGATTTTAAGGATGCATTCAGACTTCAATGCGACATATCTTCTTTCCCAAACACTCATAGCCACCAATATATATATAATCAGCAGCTATTTACTTGACTTGAGATTATCTAGAAAGAATTTATGAGGACAAATTAATTTTAATATTAGTTAAAATAAAAAATTTATATGAATTAGTGGTAGCTAATTTTGACTTTTTTTATTGTATAATATGAATTATCAAAACAGAGTTTCTAAAATGGTGTCTCGTGGAACCCGATTGTTCTGTGGAAGAATTAAAGGGGTTCCGCGAATTAGTAATTTTTATAACCAGTGATAAGTTTTGAAACCTCCTATTACAGACGTGCCAACTTTTAATACCTTCCATTATCATTTTTCCCAGTGGTATTAAAATGGAATTAAAACTTCAATTTTAAGCAAACAAATACGTTGTATTTGAAAAAAATTAAGTTGACAACCATGATAGTAGCACATATTAATATATAAGCTTAATTTTTGTAAGAATAGTGGTGATCAAAATCATTTAAAAAAGAAAAAAATAGTATATATTTACTACCACTTTAAATATGAAAATAAAATCTCCCGCAAAATGCGGGAGAATTGGCAGGTATGCTATTATATTTAGTTCATATGTTTAATTCATAATGATTTAATCCTCCGGCGGTCTTTATAATATCATTTCAAGTAAAATGCAAATAAATTAGAAATATAATTTTTTTAAAAGAAATATAATATTTCTTTCGAACAATGTATTAAATAAATTATGAAAAGAACAAGCATTTTCAAAATATTGTGTCAGAATTTCTTATCACACTTATCAAAACGAAATAACATAACTACATTCCTAATTAGTCCCTTAACTTGTGCCCTCTAATTATTTCGAAAGCGCTAAACAGGAGAAACTGTGCACACTCGAAATAATTCGAGCAGCGCTGTATTTTATGCTGCTATAATTTTTCACACTCGAATACTATCGAGAATCGAAAATAACAATGTGAAAGCTAAGAAAAAAAATCGTATTATTGTTATTTATCATTTACATAGGATTGTAAGCTATAACACTCATTAATTCAAGAATAAAATATTCAGAGATGCCAACTTCCTCCGGACAGCAAATATATTTTTAAAGTGGTAGTGTATCAATTGTGATTCTTGGTTTAATAAATTGAATTTAGTAGATTTTTATCCACCACTATTTCTAAATAATTCACAGGTTTATACAATTCACCACTTAGTAGTCTTTATGTTTGTCGTTCATTTTTCAGAAAGCAATTATTGTACATATCAAATCATGTTTTATCTTTATTTTTAATTTAAGTCTACAATCAATACTTCTAGTGTTATGTAAAAACGTCAATTTTGAATTTTTTCATTGTCTTATTATTTCACAAGCAAACGGCTTGATTTTTCTATGGCTACCACAATGTGTGCCAAATCAATGTATTTTACCTTACTGTATGTAATTTAATGATGAGTGGGATAGGGGCAGCTTCACGGCCCAGGTGTCCAGTTTATTCAAATAAAGAAGGAGAAGTTTTTATGTCATGCTATACCTTTCAAAAAGCAAGCGAAAATCGTCAAATATTTGCAAAATTTACTTTGTAGTTATTTACCGTTTTTTATTTTATTTATTTCGGAGTGTCCGGAGCAGTTGGCATCTCTGAATAGAGCCTTTTTCCATGGAACAAAATCTCGTATATCTAAATTGTCCACCAAAATAAAAAACAAAAGTTCTAAAGTGTGTTTTTTACATTAAAAAAAGAAATGGATTTTTTTTTCCGACCGGTTTTTTTCAAAAAATCTGTGCGCTAAAAGGTTAAAAACAATAACAGTAAATTCATGCTTATATTAAGTAAACCTTCATTATGTTAGATACCCTTAAATTATTAGAAATTAGTAATCTCATGATTACAGACTTAAATTAGAGTCTTTAAATTACTTATTTATTGTGGTAATCACTTACATTTTATTTCAACGTGATAAAAGGTAATCCTGAATTAATTGTGCTACCAGTTATAAATTTCAAAAATAGTACAATGGATACGGCAAGACAATTTCTAATGAACTCAAATAGCAAGATGAAGAAGAAAAAAAAAAAAATTTCCTCCTATTTTTCATTGGTGAAAAGAAAATCTTACTGCCCCTTTCTGTATAGTTAATTAATTTGAGGTAATTAATTTGAGATGCTGTGCAGACTGGATAGGTTTGCAAAAGGAGTAACTGAAAAAATCTTAATACCACTTCTTATTTATTTCGTCAATTTGGCGTCATATTCAAAGTTGATACGCTTATGCAATAAATAACTTTGAAAATCAATCTGCCACTTTTTATTTATTCTCTCAATTTGGGATCTATTTTATATTCCACTCTACGAAACGCTAGATTTAAGTGTATTCGTACGGAATCAGAATCAGGATAGTAAAAAATAAAAAGCGTTAGCTTAAATTTGGGCACAAGCTAATTTAAAAGACTTATTTTTTGGCTCTCACTTTAAATCTAACACATCCAATCCAATCCTTGTGTGTTACAAGTTTAACTGTACAATTTTTAATTCGAACTAAGTAGTGGTGAATTAAATAAAGCACGCTATTATTGCCTCGCCCACAAACAAACAATTATGAAAATAGTTCGGCTACCAGTTTTATCTCTTTTTTACCCTGATTATTGCAAACCTGAGAATGCATATATCATTTGCCCGTCTCGATGAGGTTAGGCAATGAATTATACTTAAAAGCAGCAGAGTTCCAGAGTGATACTTTACATAAATCTGTTTCTACCAACTCCAAGATATTGACATTGCATTTTTCACGTTAAACGTTCATGTGTTTTTGTCAACCCTGGGTTAATTGTCAAAATTTTATGGATTTCATTACAGGAGTTATTTTTTGATGTTCAATGTGATAAAAATTGCTTCTGTTTCCTCAAGAAAAGTGAGTTTTTTTTTATCATAATAAGTATATTCTGCCATGGTTACAGTTAAGTGTTATACAGATTTTAAGAGATTTCGTTGAGATATTACCAAAATACTTCACTGAAAATCCATCCAACCGTTCAAAAGTTAAATGGGTAATCCCTATTTACTCTGCTGACTTTACATTATTACCATAACAGATTTTTAGGATACCTCCTTTTCCAAACACTCATAGCCACCAACATACAGAATCAGCAGCTAGTTACTTAATTTTGGCGTGAATATCAATTATCAGATTAAATATTTTATATTTAATGAAAAGTATAATATAAAAAATTTATAAGAATAACTGTTAGGTGATTTTGACTTTTTATTGTATAATATGAAATACCAGATCAGCGTTTCGCAAACGGTGTCTCGCGGAACCCGAGGGTTCTGTGGAAGAGTTAAAGGGGTTCCGCGAGTTAGTATTTTTTATAATCATTGATAAATTTTGAAGCCTCCGATTATATTTTGTTCACACCTTTAATTCATATTGTTACAATCTTTCAGCTTTCTTTATAATATCATTTCAAGTAAAATGCAAATAAATTAAAAATAGATTTTTTTAAAAGAAATATAATATTTCTTTAGAACGGTGTATTGAATAAATTATGAAAAGAACAAGCATTTATAAAATATTGTATTAGTTTTCTATTTTCTTATCACACTCATCAAAACAAAATAAAATAACCATATTCCAAATTAAAGGTATCTGATTATTGCAAAAATACGATTTTGTAAAAAATTTTCCGAATCGGGTATAAATAATTAATTTAAAATCCCCGTTATCTCAGCTTTATAAAATCAGTTAGTTTTGTGTGTACTCCAATCATTTACTAAGTTATAACAGTTTTTGTGCAAGGTGATAAGAGTGGATTGACGAATAATTTTAAGTCTTTGATAAAGCCTTTCGAAAGTGGCAACTGAATTGTTAAGACTCTAGATTGAAATACAAAAAACGTATTGGCCAAAGGAACATATTTTTTTTCGGTACAGGAATCGGAAAAAATGATTTATTAAGTACTTTGATGAAGAGGAGGACTGGGTCTATTGTTCTGATGTTTCTGGATTGATGAGCAAATTTAATGTCATCTTCGATAAAGATGAATGGATGCTGCTTATATATTCATCTAAAAGAAGCCTCCTTCTCGTTGGAGCCAGTATGCATCTGTACCAGTTGGACACTCGGTTTATTTAAGGAAATGATATGACAACCAGGCTCTCGTTTTGGACAAAATAAAATATTACACAGTTGGACCATTTGTGGTGAATTCAAAAGCTTTTTGGTCGACAAGGTGGGTATACAGTGTTACCATGCTTTATTTGAAAATGGGACAGCCATGACAAGACTCAACATTGGGCTTAAAAAGAATTGTCGAAAAGACTAAACCATGACCCAGGGCACCAAAACCGTTATTCGAAGCAGCATAGTTGACCCCAAAAAAAGTATTGTTACCTCCTCTACTTACATAATTAAGAGTAATGAAGCTGTTTGTTAAGGCTGTTTCAAAAGATGGGGATTGTTTCAAACACCTCTGCTAAAAGTTTTCAGGTTTATACCAAGTCAAGTTGAAAGACGGAATCTTTGTTGGTACAGATGTGTGCAAAACCATGAGGGATAAAGATTAGAATGACAACAACAGAAAAAGAAGCTTGGGTTGTTTCAAAGATGTCGTCAGTAAATTTCTGTATAACTGCAAGGATACTGACTTTAAAGCAATCGTAATGAAAATGCTGGACAAATTTAATACTTTGGGTTTCTCGATGTGGGTCAAAATGCATTACCTTCCCTCAGATGTGGATTTTTTTCCGGCAAATTTAGGAGCATGTAGTGAAGAACGAGTTGAAAGTTTTCGTCAATATATCAAATATGGAGCATAAATATCAAGGAATATGGGAGAAGAACATGCCCGCCGACTACTGTTGGATGTTAACTCGAGATAGGCCTGAGATTAATCAGAAAAGATCATTAAAAATAAGATTCAGGGAAAAACGAATATGTACTTGAGTAGAAACTTTTTTTTGTTTTGTTCCTTGTCTCATACTTTCATGTACATATACACAATATTTGTTATTCTTGATCAATTCTCAATTTTACGTAAGTAGCTTAAATAAAAATAAATTAAAATGGCATGTTGGTGATTTTGTTGGGGAAAAAAATACATTTTTTTCCAATTTTTTACTGGAGTGAAGAAAATCCTACGACCACTTTCTACATAGTTAAATAATTTGGGGTGCTGTGCAGACTGGATAGGTTCGCACAAGCAGTAATTGAAGAACTCTTACTACCAATTTTTATTTATTTCGTTAATTTGGCGTCCTATCGAAGACTGATACGTTTATACAATGGATAACTTTGAAAATCAAATTGCCACTTTTTATTCATTCTCTCGATATGGGATCTATTTTAATTTCAACGCTACGAAACACTAGATTTAAGTGTATTCGTACGGAATCAGAATAGTAAAAAATAAAAAGCGGTAGCTTAAGTTTGGGGATAACTAATTTGAAAGACTTATTATTGCTTTTGCTTCAAATCTAACACATCCAATTCAATCCTTTTTTGTTAAAAGTTTAACAATACAACTTTTAATTTGAAATAAGTAGTGGTAAATTAAAAAACGCAAACTATAATACTCACTCAGTATAGTTCCGATTCCTGTATCGAAAAAAATATGTTATTTTGGCCAATACGCTTTTTGTATTTCAATTTAGAGTCTTAACAATTCAGTTGCCACTTTCGAAAGGTTTTATCAAAGACTTAAAATTATTCGTCAATCCACTCTTATCACCTTGCACAAAAACTGCTATAACTTAGTAAATGATTGGAGAACACAAAAAAGTAACTTATTTTATAAAGCTGAGATAACAGGGATTTTAAATTAATAATTTATACCCGATTCCGAAAATTTTGCACTAAATCGTATTTTTGCAATAATCAGATACCTTTAATTTGGAAATATGGTTATTTTATTTTGTTTTGATGAGTGTGATAAGAAAATAGAAAACTAATACAATATTTTATAAATGCTTGTTCTTTTCATAATTTATTCAATACACCGTTCTAAAGAAATATTATATTTCTTTTAAAAAAATCCATTTTTAAATTATTTGCATTTTACTTGAAATGATATTATAAAGAAAGCCGAAAGATTAAAACAATATGAATTGAAGGTTTGTACTAAATATAATCGGAGGTTTCAAAACTTTTCACTGGTTATGAAAAGTACTAACTCGCGGAACCCCTTTGCATACCTGCCAACTTTTAATCCCTTCCATTATCATTTTCCCAGTGGTATTAAAATGGAATTAAAATTTCAATTTTAAGCAAACAAATACGTTGTATTTGAGAAAACTTAAGTTGACAACCATGAGAGTAACGCATATTAATATCTGTGCTTAATTTTTGTAGGAATAGTGGTGATCAATATCATTTAAAAATTAAGATTATAAAAGAAAAAATAGTATCTAGTTACTACCACTTTAAATATGAAAATAAAATCTTCGGGAAAATCCGGAAGAGTTGGCAGGTATGCCTTTAACTCTTCCAGAGTAATTTTTCGTGTTCTGTGAGACACCATTTGAAAAACGCTGTTCTAATATTTCATATTATACAATAAAATGTCAAAATTACCTACCACTAACTTGTATAAATTTTTTATTTAATAATTTTCATTAAGTTTAAATTTTGTTATCTCTTAGAAGGGGTACTTGGATAAATTAAGTAAAGAGCTGCTGATACTATATGTTTGTGGCTTTGAGTGTCTGGAAAAGGAGGTATGGCTCGTTCACAAGGAGTTGGCCCTTGGATCCGCCTTCATCACGTGGTATGCGACGATACAAATAGCTTTTTTGGCGATCGTGTGGCAAAAATATTTATTTCGCAAACTTTATCTGCATTTTTTCAACATTTCATAAATTTAATGATACTTCACGCCATTTTTTATGGCATTTTTCTCTTTTAGTTAATAATTTGTCCTTTTTGAAATATTTTGCTGGGAAAGCAGCAATTTTTAAATCTAAAATATATTTAATTAGCTAAAGAAACAAAAGGTATAATAGCAAATGATAAAGTGAAGTAAGTGACTGCAAAAGAAGTCACTGTTTGTGTTTGGCGCGCATTAATGGTCGTCTAAATTTCAAGAGCGAAGATGTCTCACTTCTTACTCCCGCGCTGAAATGAACTCGGGGTCGGAGGAGGTGGAGCCAAGTGCCGACTCCTGGAGAACGAACTATAAATCACATTGATATTTAAATGCATCCTAAAAATCTGTGATGGTAATAACGTAAAGTCAGGAGAGTAAATAGGGATTAAACTATTGAACAGTTGGATGGATTTTCAGTGAAGTATTTTGGTAATATCTCAGCGAAATCTCTTAAAATCTGTATAACATTTAACTGTAACCATGGCAGAATATACTTTTTATGATAAAAAAAACTTACTTTTCTTGAAGAAACATAAACAATTTTTATCGCATTGAATATCAGAAATAACTCTTGTAATCAAATTCATAACATTTTGACAATTAAACAAGGATTGACAAAAACACATGAACGTTTAACTTGAAAAATGAAATGGTAATACTTTGGCTTTGGTAGAAACAGATTTATGTAAAGTATCATTCAGGACCTCAGCTGCTTTTAAGTGCCTAACCTTTTCGAGACGGGCGAGTCATATATGCATTCTCAGGTTTGCGATAATCAGAGAAAAAAAAGATAAAACTGGTAGCCGAACTATTCAGTTTATTTGTGAGCGTATTATAGTTTGCGTTTTTTAATTTACTGAGTATTATAGTTTGCGTAGCACGAATAATTTTAAGTCTTTGATAAAACCTTTCGAAAGTGGCAACTGAATTGTTAAGACTCTAGATTGAAATACAAAAAGCGTATTGGCCAAAGGAACATATTTTTTTCGATACAGGAATCGGAAAAAATTATTTATTAAGTACTTTGATGAAGAGGAGGACTGGGTCTATTGTTCTGATGTTTCTGGATTGATGACATCTTCGTCATCTTAATGTCATCTTCAATAAAGATGAATGGATGCTGTTTATAGATTCATCTAAAAGAAGCCTTCTTCTCGTTGGAGTCAGTATGCATCTGTACCAGTTGGACCCTCTGTATGTTTAAGGAAATGATATGACAACCAGGCTCTCGTTCTGGACAAAATAAAATATTACACAGTTGGACCTTTTGCGGTGATTTCAAAAGCTTCTTGGTCAACAAGGTGGGTATACAGTGTTACCATGCTTTATTTGTGAGTGGGACAGCCGTGACAAGACTCAACATTGGGTTGAAAAAAGAAGGGTCGAAAAGACTAAACCATGACCCAGGGCACCAAAAATATTAGAAACAGCATAGTTGACTGCAAAAAAAGTATTAATACCTCCTCTACTTATACAATTAAGAGTAATAAAGCAGTTTGTTAAGGCTGTTTCAAAAGATGGGGATTGTTTCAAACACCTCTGCTAAAAGTTTTCAAATTTATATCAAGCCAAGTTGAAAGACGGAATCTTTGTTATAGATATGTGCAAAACCATGAGGGATAAAGATTTTGAGTCTAGAATGACAGCAACGGAAAAAGAAGCTTGGGCTGTTTCAAAGATGTCGTCAGTAAATTTCTGTATAACTGCAAGGATACTGACTTTAAAGCAATCGTAATGAAAATGCTGGACAAATTTAAAACTTTGGGTTTCTCGATGAGGGTCAAAATGCATTTCCTTCCCTCAGATGTGGATTTTTTCCCGGAAAATTTAGGAGCATGTCGTGAAGAACGAGTTGAAAATTTCCGTCAATATATCAAATATGGAGCATAAATATCAAGGAAGATGGGAGAAGAACATGCCCGCCGACTTTTGTTGGATGTTAACTCGAGATAGGCCTGAGATTAATCAGAAAAGATCATCAAAAGTACGTTTCAGAGGAATCGAGTATGTACTTTAGTAGAAATTTTTTTTGTTTTGTTTTGTTTTTTGTTTCACACGTTCATGTGCATATCAGAGATGCCAACTTGTTCCGGAAAGCAAATATGTATTTTAAAGTGGTAATTTATCAATCGTGATTCTTGGTTTAATAAATTAAATTTATTTAGATTTTTATCCACCACTATTTCGAAATAATTCGTAGGCTTATATATTTGACCACTTTATGTGTTTACCTTTTAAAAAGCAAGCAAAAATTGTCAAATATTTGCAAAATTTACTTCGTAGTTATTTACCGCTTTTTTTAACTATTTTGGCGTGTCCGGAGCAGTTGGCATCTCTGGCATATACATAATATTTGCTATTCTTGATCAATTCTCAATTTTACGTAAGTTACCTTAATAAAAATAAATTAAAATGGATGTTGGTGATTTTCTTCTAGAAACTGCACCTTAATTTGATGTAAAAAGTTTAAACTCAATTTGATGTAAAAAGTAAAAAGCTTATTACTTTTCTCTCGACCAGAGGTGACTCGCGTTATCTAGCAATAATATTTTTTATTCATTTTAACCTTTAAAAAATTAGCCGATCGCTCCAAAAATGAATTTACCTGCACAAGATTCAATTTTACGTAGATCCAAATGAATAAAAACGGCAGTTACTAGATAGAACATGCAAAATTGTTTGAGAGAATTCCTTTCCGAATAAGATTTTAGTAAAAACTTAGATGTCGATATTAGAAAAATTCCTAATGTGATAGGGGGGAAATGAAGCTCATATTCACGACCTGCACGCGAAGTCGAGCACTTTACGGTAGAACAGTTTAACGAGGACCAATACCGCACACCCTCGGTCCCTACGCAGACTGATCCAAGTGGTCACCCACCCGCACACTGACCGTGATGCTTGATTTCGGTGATCTGCTGGGAGTCGTGTCTTAACGATCAGTACTCTGCGGGACCAAAACTATTAAGATTGTGTTGTAGAATGTAAAAAGAAGATCAACAGAACAAAAGTTATTAAAGGTGTTCTCTTTCTTTCTGCCAACATATGCTTGATTTCGATTACCAAACTCTTCGAAAAATTGACAGCAGCGAATATTTAGAAATATTTATGTACTACAGGGTTTCTGACAACTACGCTTTTTCCAAAATATTTAATAAAGATGTAGTTGTGGACAATCAAAATTTAAAGCTTCCAGAATTTTGATAAGTTTTACTTGAATTTCAGAGCCTCGCCGCGAGATAGTTGAACTAACTGACTGACTAATATAGGGCAAACAGACTTCCTAACCTAAAGGTCTGGTTTCTTAGGACAAGCGCCTTATCTGGGCGTCAGCAGAAAGTAGACGTGGAGCTGATGCCAAAAAAATATTTTTTTGTTAGCTCAGCGTGAGCAGTCGGTCCAACGCAGACATTATATCTCATTGCGCATGCGTTAATAACGTAAACAAATATTTATTTTGAATTTGTATTGATTTTGTTATTGTCGACCAGTGTTTTAGAGAACAAATAATGACTTTGTCCAAGAAAAAACACATTATAGCTGAGCTAAATGAAGAGTGCTATGTTTAATGAAGAAGCTATGTTTAATGTCAAAATCAAAATCTTGGCTGATTTCAATGTGGTGCTGGATGTTGTCCGCCATTGCTTCTGTGGTTAACGTTACGTTGTAATCCAACTGCAGTTGAGTTGGACGGCAATTATAGTTCAAGATGAGCGTTCGATGACGAATACTATCAAACTCACAAATGGACCAATCAGAGGTTAGCGCTGATTTCCAGCTGACGGCGTCCTGTCCTAAGAAACCAGGCCTTAAGCGTCATAGGTAGCTTTTGATGTGAATTTTTAAATATTCCACGTATAGTGGTGAGTAAAACAACTTTAAATCAAATTTACTTAACAAAGAATAATTTATTAACACGTTGAATGCCTCGAACTGCATTTATATTGTGATAATTAAGAAAAAGCGTAATATGTGGTAAGATTCAACAGATTAGTGAAAGTTATAAAATTTTCCTACAATAGAAGGGACGTAGTAGGCCAGAGGTCAGAGCATCGGACTCCAGCTCGGAGGAGTCGGGATTCGATCCTCGACTCTGCTGAGACCGAGTAAATGCTACAGACTTTACGTAAAATCTGTGGAATCGAAAGTTCTGTGGTCCGTCGCTGAGCTGTACCGCGGGAATAGGTATCCGGAGAAAATTTCCTTCCCCTTCAGATCTGTATCTAAGTCATGGAAGTGGCCTCGCAAATGAGATCTCCTCTGCTGAGGATTATTCGCACTTTGGTTATTTCGAACTAGATGAGTACTACTACTAGCCTTTGAGATATCTTCTTCTTCAGGAGCGCAACAGCCCTTGGCTGCCTCAACAGCACGCCTTCTCCAGCTCCCTCTGTCCATGGCAACTCCCCTCCAGTTCTTAAGTTTTAGGACATTGAGGTCGTTTTCGGCGTCGTTGAGCCATCGAGTAGGTGGTCTACCTCTAGAGCGGGACCCCTGAGGGTTCTTGAAGGTGGCAATTTTTACAGGGCTATCTTCAGAGCCTCTCCATATATGGCCGAGCAATCTTAGTCGGTTGCTTCGGATTATCTGCATAATTTGAGGATGTTTGTAGAGCCCATAAAGTTCAAAGTTGTACCGCGTTCGCCAACATCCCCCCTCTGGTATGGCACCAAAGATAGTTCTAAGTATCTTTCTTTCAAACGTTTCTATCGGGCGTTGGACGTCAAGTTGAGATATCCATTGCCTAATAAGCTGTAGTAAGCAGTCGGGAACTTTCTAACCGGAAGTAATGAAGATGAAAGTTCGAAGTTTCATTTTACAATTATAATGAAAGCATTATCCATATCTTCCAAATTTTCGTTGTTTCGAAACATATGAGAACTACAACCATCTTAGGAGTTATCTATCACAATTTAAAGTGTAGTAAGCAGCTGGCAACTTGATAATATATTGTAGGCAATAGTTCGCTGTTGAGTTTACATTTTTAATTTTATAACCATCGTTGAACAGCCGACCATTTTGATTTTACGACTGCCAATGTTCAACTCCTTAGCCTTGTAATTTTGAACTCAATCCAGAAGACAAGGGAACTCATGGATCAAGTAATGGAAGAAATTTCCCTTCGTGGAGGACTTTATTAGTTTATAACAGAGTTTGATTGCTAGTTAGTTTAGTTAATGCGCGATATGATTTTTTAGACTGCAATTATTTTTATTTATATAGTGTAAAATTTTTAAACATACTATTTACTTTTTTGTAACTGTCGAAAGTTTTAAATCTTACAAGATTTACCTAATTTTATTTTAATTTTTGATTTTAGTGAAGAAACTTAAATTGTTCCTCATACCTTAGATGCAAGGGAAACTTTTTTTTATCATGGTTAGAAATTTAATATTTTCAATCAGAAAATTAATTGTTAGAACATAATTATTTTTCGTTTAATATTTGCGTATCCTTTTTTTGATCATATTAAAATTTAAAAAAAAACTTTCAATTATTCAATTAAATAAACGGGTGCTTAAAATATCTTTTCGTATTTAGAATTTTGAGCTACTTATAACTTCTTATTTCGCAGATCCGACAAATTTTATTTTCATTTTTGATGTAAGGGAATTAGGCAAAAAGTGTTCCTCATTTTTTTTTGTTAAAGAGTTTTATTTTTTAAAATGAAAATTAATATTAACATTTTGATTATTTTTCGTAGGATAATATTTGCATTTCCCTTATAAATAACAACATTAAGATTAGAAAACAGTCAATTATAAAATTCATGGCAGGATAATTTAATACTTTTTCGTATTTAGAGTTTTATATATGAACTACTTAGAGAGCTTTTTATTTTTCAGAAACATCAAATCATATTTTCCTTTTTGATCTGAAAGAATTAATTCAAAATTGTTTCTCATATCTTTGCTGGAAAAAAAAAAACCTTTAGTAATTTCTCCTTTTCAACAAAAAAATTAATATTTATCAAATAATTATTTTTCATTCTTTGATATTTGCGAGTCCTAAATTAAATAACAACATTAACATTAGAAAACTCTCAATTATTCAATTAAAGAAACGAGTATTTAGAGTGGCGCAGTCGCAGAAGCTGAATACGGCACGCGCAGAAACACACCCATCTTTACGCACTACACACTCTACCGCACTCTCCCTACCGTGAAAGTGGTTTCTCCCTGAAGCGGCGCATGCGTGTTCGTCAGCAACTATTCCGCTTCCGCCAGACTAAAGCACATGGCGGACCGCTGCGAATCATGAAGTTTAAGTAAACTATCCTGACGTTGTTTATGATGCGTCGGCTACCGACCAGATGACCGGAGGGTAGTGTGGGAGACATGCAAGCGAAAAAACGCTACATCTTGGTCCTCATGAGCTGTGTGTTTATCGTATTTTTATATTATGGTGTGTACAGATTCTGGCAACATGGCGGCATCGAAAACGAACGCCCGGCGAACCCGAAAAATCAACGTTCATACACGGACGCGGATGGAGGTAGTCCGGCGGGCGGTTTATATCCGGACGAAGACCTTGTTGTGTCGCCCTCGCAACGACGGGGGGAGCGGCGAGCTACCCACCACACCCCCTCCAATTGTACTCTACACACGTGCTTTGATTTGTCAAGGTGTCAACGTGATTACAAAGTTTACGTGTACCCTGTACAGCCGGACGAACTTATTTCTCCGACTTACCAAAAAATCTTAAGTGTTATCCGGGATTCCCGGTATTTTACATCGGATCCTAGTCAGGCATGTTTGTATGTATTGGGAATAGATACTCTTGACCGGGACAGTTTGAGTCCGGATTATGTGTCAGATATACAAGCCAAAGTGGACCAGGTCAAATACTGGAATAACGGTCGCAATCATGTGATATTTAATTTATATTCGGGCACATGGCCTGACTATGCGGAAAATCTGGGATTCGACATTGGGGAAGCTATACTCGCAAAAGCGAGTATGTCGACTGCCAACTTTCGACCTGGATTCGACGTTTCCATACCCCTCTTTTCTAAATCGCATCCCGAAAGGGGGAGTGATCGGGGTTATGTGGGGTCCGGTGACTTGCCGGCCACCAAAAAATACCTCCTTGTGTTTAAAGGAAAACGATATCTATACGGTATCGGCTCTGAAACCCGGAATTCCTTATATCACTTACACAATGCCAAGGATATAATACTTTTGACAACTTGTAAACACGGCAAAAAATGGAAAGAAATGAAAGATCCTCGCTGTGAATTAGAAAACAAAGAATATGACAGGTAAGGCATTAATATGATTATCAATTAAAGCCCGGATTTTGATGACAAAAATGCCCTATTGATTAAAAATATTTAACTAAAACAAATACTTTCATGTATGCCAAAACAAATACTTTCATGTATGCAATACGTGTTCTAAATTAATTCATTAAAGTTAGAAATAAATATTATGTAACCAAAAAAAAAAAGGAAAATATATCAATTCCTGAATATTTTGTTTTGCATTTAATATAACAAAAGTGATTCAAAGCCAAATAAATCATAGAATAAAGAACACTCCAATAACATAAAAAATGCTCTAATATCTAGAAAAATGCTGTGACCTTTAATTTAAGTGTCCTATTAAACGTAAAAACTGCTCAGAAAGAGAAAAAAATGTTCCTAATTGCCAATGCCATCAAAATATGATCCTCATATATCAACAAGCATGCTAAAAACGTTCTGCATAAAATTAAAAAGTGGTTACAATTTTTAATTTCTATGGATCTTGCACTAAAAATCATAAATGTAGGATTTAATGATGGTATACCACATTTTTTCTAAATTCCCATTTTGTAGATATAGCCAATTTGTTATTGTAATATAGCCATTGGTCACACGAATATAACCATTGATTTGTAAACATAGCCGTTGATCACACAAATAAAGTTATACTAAAACAGCCTTAATTTAATTTTACAAATGGTGCTCTTAGCACTATTTATAGCATTTGTTTAGCGTTTTTGATGATAAAATAAATTTTTGGATAAGTATAAATGTTTTGATTATTTTTTAAACAACTGAAATTGTTAATGTTACTTTTTACAGTTGTACATCCCTGTAGGTTGTTATTTCAACCAATTGAAACATGCTTTGACCAGGTGGCTGAATATAAACAGTTTTGGTCTTCTAAAATTGGTTTTAATTTTTTTAATTATTCCTTTTTTAATTAAGAATATGAGTACAGTTTAAAAAATAAAACACCGAAAAGATTATGATGCTAATTACTTATATCTCAATGTGCTTTTGTACATTTAAATATTTACAATGTTATTATAAAATATTAGGCAGTTTCAATTAAGTATGAATCATGAATTTCTTCGAAGAGTTCACTTCTATTGAACTGTTGTGTCAGCTCTACATCAAATGAAAGTATATTTTCTAAATTTGAAATATGATGTCAATCATTAAACTATCTTAAGTTTAAATGAGGGATATTTCTCTATCGTGATCTGTTGCGCCAACTACAATCGCTGAGGTACCAAATATATTTTAAACTTGCAAATTTTTAAGAAAAACAACTTGTAGATGTGTATGAGGGGGTGGTTACGAGATATATATTTCAAGTTGGTCCCTTTCTGTGATATATATTTTTTTAGTTACTTGCGGGCTGCTGCCCGGAAGTGGGCAAGACTTTGCGATTATTCTGCCACAGATCACGATGTGGAAATCTCGGCCAAGATAAAATTGATCAAAATATTTAAACCTCCCTGTTTAAATAAAACAGATACAATTTTCCGCGAATTTGTATTTTTCTGTATACAAAGTATTTATTATGGGAATCATAATTTCTCTTCTAATGTAGTCAATGGTTTATTTTAAAATGGAAATGAAATTTAATCTAAGAATTTTTAATCCTTGGTCCGAAAGACCAATAAATTAAATATATCTGTCAATACCTTTTTTACTGGTCTGATTACACGTCTCTATTATATATTTTCTTAATAGAAAAAAAAGTTAATATAAAGTGATATTACATGTAAAACTCCAATACAGTAAATATGTAATGTCACAATAATGATGCAATATGTGATTTTGTGACACAAATCATAATATGAAACCAAAATGAAAAATGACATTACATCCCTTTTTACCAATTGATAGTCTGCAAGACTGCTGATAATTATTGTGGTCCATGTGAAATCCATGGATTATCCTTAGTTTTGACCCCTATGTTTTTGATTATTTGTTGGATTAATAGGGTCAATGTATGAAAGTTCTGGGGCCGAATAGGAAATGCTAATATTAACTAGTATGTGGCCATTTTTTATAAATACTACAAAAATACTTTACAAATACAATACTTTTAAAGGGTAAACATAATTGCACATTTCAAATTGAAACACTAGTTGCAATGATTTTTCTTAAGAATGGAGTTTGTTTACAATTTTAACAGTTTGATATTAGTTGTTCTTACAATAGGCATTAGTCACTGTCAATGCATTATTTTAATAAAATGCTTGAATCAGTAATAATGAATGAACATAACTATTCAAAGGTTTTTTAATTTATTTATTTTCAAACAATTTTATCAAAGGCTTAAAAATGCGTCATCTTGGACATTGTTTACATCTTGCTTTTTTGTTGTTGTAGTAATTTGTAACTTTTTTTAATTTTTTTTTTTAAAAACTGTTTCTGGTAATCTTTAAAGCTTGAAATTAATGGTGGTCCAAGGCTAATAAAATCATACACCGATCAACATAAAGTTACAATCATTGGTTCCTTGCGCCCCACTTGAGTTAAGGAATGGTTTGCAGAATAAATTTTTTGTTTGTTGGTTTGAAGTTTTGCCTTTTTTTGTTTGCTCTTAATAATTAACATAAAGCTCGACTAATAGTACATATGCAATAAAAAAACTTGTTTATCAGAAAAAAATTATAAAATTTCAATTTATGTAAGGTATAACTTGGATTTTTAATTTAGTTTTACAATTGTACAAATATTTGAATGTTGTATTTGCAAAATTTATCTTATTTAATAAATTTGGGTATATTTTAAAAAAAATATAATTTCAATATTAGATAATTTTAAAATGTGTATAGATCAGTGAAATTTTCTGGTTACAAGTCTTAAGACCACTGGCCAAATTTTTTAATTTCTTCCCATGATATGTTTCTAATTTTAACAAATATTTTTGTTCTTTGGACAGTATGAAAAATTTAAATTTTCCTCTTAGAAATACTTTTTTGAATAAATATTTAACAATGTTTATATTAATAAATATTAGACCTCGTCTGCAGTGTATCTATAATTGAGAATTAAACTACGTAAATTAATCTATTTCAATCAGATTTTAAACACCGAAATATATGGTATCGATTTTACTCAGATTTATCGCAGAAATATTTTCTTCTTCCATTTCAAAAAAATATTATTTTATTGAAGCTTTCATAAAAAAATTTATTAGGCTTTTGAAATTAGATGCCCTTTAAGTTTAAAATCACCACTTAAGATCACATTGTTTAAAATCACATTGTGTTTTTCCTGTTTAAAAATCACCACTCAAGTTCATTTCGTACAAAATTTTTACAAAGGTGAATAGTACAGAGATACGATCTTCAGTTACTCAGTTGTTTAACGTGCGACTCACCTCATCATACTAAAGGTTCGTGGTTCGATCCTGGTCGTCAGCAGAACAACCAGTGTGTATATGCAACAAGGTGCGTTTTGAATTTGTCGTCTCTTGCGTTGTAGTGTGGATGTTTGGGGAGAGGGGTATCAGCTCAGAGGCTGTCCGTGCCATCTAACCAAGCCGATATTACCTGGTGTCTCATCAGACACCATTAAGAAGGTAGAACCCTGAAATACATTTTAGGCTCTTGGCCATTGTTGTGTGCTATGCTCTCATGTGCCCTGCACACAATTGCATTAATTATCAAAAAAATGTTGCTGCACAAATCATTGAATAGATTCTATACCCAAAGTTGCTCGTAGGTCTGAGTGCATGTTCTTGATAAATATTTATAAGATACATAATCTAAAAGATTTAGTATAAACTGTATTCCAAGACAGTGTTTTATAGGAAAGAACAAACTTTTCTACATTATAGTTTTAATTTTTTTGATAATTTGGTTTTTTTCAGATATAATGAGCACCCTTATTTAATAAGCAAATTGTGTCTGTTCCTCTATTATTATTAATTACTGTTAAGCCAAAGTTGATTAAAAGATTTTCTTGCTTCTTTCATAATATTGAATATAATTCACATATCTTATATTTTAAACCTTTTGACTCATTTCCTTTATTAATCATCAACCCTTTGTCAAAGAAGGAAACTGATTCAAACAAATTCAGAAAAAGACAAAATATGTAAATAACATTTAAAATAATAAATCAATATGGATATAGTTCTTAAAGCAGCTGAAACCAAATTTGTTTTATTTTAATTTAGAAAGTCAGAAATGCTATTCTAGCAGAAGAGGAAAAAAATTATCAGTAGAAGAGTATTATAAGAACTAACACCCATATCTTATAATTTTTTTCGTTTTCTACTAGAATAGTATTTCTAATTTTTAACATCAACCCTTTGTTCATTTGTTTTAAAGATAAGATTAAAATTTGCAAAAACTGGAGAGCAGTTAACAACTTTTATAAAAGCAGTTAAGGTCTTGTCTGTTCTGATTTGTTATTTCGAAATTTTTTTAGGGTTATGTAATTATTTTAAATTTCCTTACGCATAAATTTTTTAGGATCATATGTAATTATTTTAAATTTCCTTATATACATAATTTTTAGGATCTTGTATTTATTTTAAATTTCCTGATTGTAGAATTTTTTATGGGTGATATAAAAAGGCAACTCACATTCTCAATAATAAATCAAATCCTGTCTGGTGAAGATTCTTGAAATTTAAAAGTGGAGATACGATTGAACTGTAATGTTAAGTGTCAAGTAGAGTACTCAATTCAGCCACCAGCTTTGAATAGGTAATAATCTTCTCATATGAATGTTCGATCCCAAATATATATTTAATTACTCATTTGTCTTGTGCTAATCGGAGATGGGAAACTTGTATTGTTAAGATTTTTTTTTAAAAAATGTAATTATATTTAGTTTTTTGACAAAACATTTCTGAATTTAGAATGTCAAAAATTAAAGTATGCACTTTAAAAAAGAAAAAAACTGTGTTAAAATATTTTTTAACAAATAAAATTATGAAGAGTGGAAAGTTAAAAATTTTAATTTTTGGAAAATTAATTCTATAATCTTCTCGAATTATGTATTTAGAACTATTTATTTTAACTCATTGAATTGAATGGACGTTGTTATATGAATTTAAACAAAATCTAACTTTCAGAAGTCACTATTATAAGAGTATTGTTCTCCAACTTTTTTTTTTACTAAAAATACTTAGAATTTTTTGTGGTGTTAAAAAAATGTTAAAAAAGAAGCAATTATTAATTTTCGAAATTTATCGAGTAAGGGGGTCAGAGTTTTTTGTCTCAAAACCTCATGGCATGCAGTTTAGAAAACACTGAATATTATATGCAGTAATAAGTATATTAAATGTCTTTTTTAATAACACATTTAATACTAAACAGAAACTATGAATACTAATCTGAAACAACTATTTTCGTATATAAAAATATTAATTTGTTTTATAATGTAAATTGCAGTTAAGATAATTATAAACGAGACATTTAATGACTGGTGGATTTCTTTGATGGAACATTAGAACTTAGTAAAATTCATTACTAAACTATAATTATTTTTCTTTTATGCAATGTTTATTTGAGCAATTTAATCATTATTCTGAGTATCCATTCTTTAACTAGTGTTTATGGTTACAAAATAATGGTTTATTTCATGTTTATGGAGTATTTCAATTTATCTTTGGATAACTTGCTGGTTCTTTTTTTTTTTAAAAACCAATTCACAAAAAAAAAACAAAAAAAACTACATTATATACCTGAAATAATTTGGCAATATAGTGGCATAATTTTTATTGTAAGGCATATGTTAAGATTACTTTTAATTTTTTCATAAAAGAAAATTCCGTATTCTAATTTAAAAATAGTTATTCTAAATACATTTAATATTTATTAAACTAAAAAGGAAATTGAAATATAGAACTAAAATATGAAGACCTAAAATGCTTTTGGAAGAAAAAAAATCGTGTCACGTTCAGTCACTTCAAAATCTGTTTTACTGTAGTATTTATTATTTGTTAATTTGAGAATTTTGCGAAATCAATGCAACTAAGCAGGGTTGGGTTTTTGCTGTCAAAAACCAGTTTTTGACATGACAGTGGTAAAAACCGTCAAAAACCTACTATTTTCTTTAATTTATGGCATATAGCGGACAATATATTATTTTCACTTAATTGCCTTTATAAATGAATGTTGTAAATGATTGCTATTGATTTTGCAACTATATACACGTATTCTTATAGAAGAATATTCATTCATACAGAAATATTGTAACATACTTATTGAAAATGGTGATACTTAACTTTTATCATTATAGCTTGATTTGCAAAGGATTCAAAATTTTGCACTTCTTAATTGTTAGAAATAAACAAACAAACAAAAAAACTTGGAACTATCAATACATTCAAGAACTAAAAAGAAGAATTTAAAATTTGGCATTTCTTAAATATTAGAAATAAGCTAAACAAAACTTTCAAAACTTGTAACTACTAACAAACTCTAAGTCAGGAATGACTTGACATTCTTCAGTAATGTAATATGCCAAACAAAATGATGCTTGTAAATGTTGAAAATTTTGTTTAGTATCCTAATATTTTACTTCAAATAATATGATTTGATATAATCATGTTGACAAAATGCAAAAATCTGTTCTTAAATATCTTCTAACAACTTTTTTTCTAATTTTATTGCCCAAAAATGAATTAATTTTAAATCATAAGCAGTTAAACTCAAAATTAAAATACAGTTTTATCAAAACTATGGGTTTTTGACAGAGGGTTTTTTGACATGACGGTAAAAACCATGTGGTATAAACCGGTAAAAACCGTCATGTGTCTAAAACTTGCCAACCCTGCAACTAAGTGATTTATGATTTATTGATAATTTTTGTAGAAAACTGCTTATTGTCTTTCTGTAAAATTTTTAAAGGCATCACAAAATTGTGAAATTTTTTAAAGGATTAAATTCTTGAGTGAATAATTTTTTTTATGTCTTCTAAGAATTTTAACGATTGATAACCTGTTTATCTAGGAAGTATATTTTACTAAAATAAAATTAGCAATTCGAATAAGGATGTTATGCATGATTCAATTGTAATAAAGAGAATTATTCATTTCAAAACCTGCTTTGCTGTAAGTGTTTATTATTCGATGATTTCTTATTTCTTAAATTGAGAATTTTTCGAAATCAATGCAATTATGATTTATTGATAGTTTGTAGAAAACTGCATATTGTCTTGCTACTTTGTAACATTTTTTAATGGAGTAAATTCTTTTGTGAGTCGGGTTTTTATGTCGTCCAAGTATTTTAACGATTGATGACCTGTTTATTTAGGAAGTATATTTTACTAAAATAAAATGAGCAATTCGAATAAGGATGTTTTGTGCATGAAACAATTGTAATAAGAAAAACCCGGGGATCGAAAGACGTACTTCTAATGAAGGAAGTTCCTCTGTACACTTTCGTTCCAAGGTTAAAGCTTCTTAAAATGAGAAGTGGTTCGAGCTTAATTGATTACGAAACATTTCAATCGCTCTCTAGACTTTCTCAGTTCAAGGGTTCTTTTTCTTTCTCTTTCTTCCTGGGAAGGTAATATTGAATGGTGTGTTGCTCATTCTGCATTCCTCTGACGTTTAACGAGATAACATGAACAATCAGAATCTTTTAAATTGTTTCAGAGTATTTATTGGCATAGTCAGCTTTATCTCAACGTTGAACTTGAGGTGTGAAGTTATCTTTGATTCTAAATGTACAGTGGGTTTATTTTTTTTGCTATGATCGTGTTTGGAATTTTAGTTAGGTACCATCCTTTGCTGCCTTTGGCGCAGTTGGTGTCCACTTTATGTATGTAGTTTTTTTGTGGCACTCTAATTACAATTAAAAAAATATTTTTGGTATTTTTTAATTATAATAAACAGTTTTAATAGTTCTGATCTATCTAGAGCACGAAACTCTTCGTTGTAACTAACACGGGGAGATTTCCTTATCGTGATCTGTGGCAGAATAATGTGTCGCCAAGTCTTGGAAACTTCCGGGCAGTGGCCCACGAGAAACTAAAAAAGGAAGAAAAAAAAAACATCATAGAAACATCAAACCCCGGGCAAACATCTAATTTTTTTTTTTTTTTTTTTGAATTTGCAAGTTTAAAATCCATTTGGCACCTTGGCGATTGTAGTTGGTGTGACAGATCAGGATACGGAAATTTCCCCACTAACACTTTGGGAACCACTATCCACCTTAAAAATAGAGAAGTGATTATTTTTAAACACAACTTGTTTAATAAAGATGCAACTCTTATAGCACAAACAGCGGCTTTGCTATAACAGCATGTTAAATTGGGGCAGTACACTTTTTAAATAAATCTTTTTTTAACTCTTTGAAGCAGATATGAACCCGGTGTCCCTTTTATATATTTTTTCTGTCACTCTAATTGTAAGAAAAAGTATATTTTGATATTTTTTAATTATTAAAAACAGTCTAATAGTTAATAAAAAAATTTGTTAAATTATCGAAATTATATTTCTACTCAAATATCAAAATTAAAAAAAAGTAGTGGGAATTTTTTATTTTCATTTCATATTCAAAAATTCATCCATAGTTGATTTTACAAATTTAAGAAATTTCGATGATGAATTAGTGTTTCTCTTAAATCTAAATAACTGAAATTTAAAAAAAAAAAAATTTGTTTGGAAGTAAGTTGAATTTATAAGATTTTACCTTTACCGCAGAAAAAGACACCGGTATCTCATTTCATACCGTATTTCATAACCATTAGTTATTAAAATGCTAAATATAATATTTTTTCACTTATTTTGACCTAAAATTATGCAAAATAATGTATGAAAAATATGTTTAATGAAAATTCTGTGTTAAAGAGTTAGAGAATAATAATATAACTCTTTTTTTTCTTTCTTCATAACCTAATAACCTATTTTTACAATTAAGTGTAAAATTATAAATAGCTTTAATAGTTTCGTTTAAATAATTTTGCGGTATGAAAAATAATTACTAATTCTTTTGAACATATTCTAGGAGTAAGAAATCCACATCCACCGAGGAGAGCTGTATGTATTAGAAAAAGAAAAAAAAAAAAGCGTTCGTAACAGTTAAAATCTGGTCTAGACGAGACATTTTTAAGGCTAGCCGTGTAGAATCTTGTCAAATTATTAGCCACTAGATGGCATCTTATAACGAAAATGTAATTCAGAACCACTAGATGATGGTTTATAATGTAAATGTAATAAATTGATTTAAGAATTGAATGAAGTTAGTTGTAAGTCTAATGTATCAAAATAAATTTTTGTTATTGTTTTAATCGAGAGCTCACCTTAAAATTTTACACGCCACTTAAATAATTAATATTGCCTCTTAGTGAAAATCCGAAGATTATATTTAAAATTATTTAATTTTTAAATCTATTTTATTTTTGAAATTTATTTTATTTTTTAAATTTATTTTAATTTTAGGCATTGCATTTACGTTTTATTTTCGTCGTTAAACAGCCGTCTCAATTTTTAGTTTACAGTTATCAATGTTCAACTCCTTCACCTTGTTATTTTAAACCCAATTTAGGAGACAAGGTAACTCCTGGATCAAGTATTGGAAGAAATTTGCCTTCGCGGAGGATTTATTTATAAAACAAACACGCATTCGCGTTTCATGATTAGGAAAACCACGAAAACCCATGGTCAACGGGCCTCTAACTCGTGATCCATCTACAAGTGAGGTATTTTATCTCAGCAGTGGGGTTGGTGCGAGCTCGGAATTCGTATCGACCAGCCATCGCTGAGATTCGATCTCGAGCTTCCCCATAGGGTGGCGAGCGCTCTATCCCCTGAGCCACCATTGCTCTACATTTACGTTTGGCGCTTACTATAATTTTTTCTTCGAGAAAACTCTAGAACTGTCAGTGATTAACACAGTTGTTCGGAGTTCTGTTGCCAAGGAAAATAAAAAAAAAGGCCATAGTTTAAGTGCATGAAGCAATGTCATGAAGCTCTCTACACATGAAGCAATTTCATAATTTTAAACTATATGATCTTGCCGTGAAGAATTATATATGGCTTTGGAACAGACAAATAACTCAAGTATTTTAAAAGTTGATAAACTTTTTTTTAAAAAAATCGCCAATTTCGTGATATTTTCCACCTAGATGAAAATTATCAAAATTACTTCTTTATTATCAGTTTTTGCAGTCCAGGTAATGCAGCATTGGAGTAAGTTTTTAAATATTAAAAATTGACCACAAATGCTTTGACGACACTGTGACTTTCTTCCATGTTGACGTTTTTCGGCATTTTCAAAATAAGCATAAATAAGGGCTGGCTTTCGGTAGGCTAAACTTGACGTAACAGTAAAACTTGGAGTAACAGTTGCAAACTCACAGCAGTTATTAAAAAGCATATTATTTCCGGGAAAGCATAATTTTATATTACGACGGAGCTTTCGAAAAACAGCCTCAATGCAGTTAAATTTCAAGGATATTTAATTTTCCTCATTATTAGTGAAAACGTTTTTTTTTTTAAATCGAGAGTCATATTGTTAAGACGTATGACGGAAAAGATTTCCTGATAGAAAGGGTTTCATGCAGATTTAATTGGCATATTTGAACGAAATCGAAATAGTTTGTAAAGCAAAAGATAAATGTAGTATGCAAAGTAGGATAAAAATGTCAATCAAAGACTATCATATTCCCTAATGAACGTTTAATAAATAAAACACCTTTACTACCAACCTAGATATTCTTGTCATTTGAGCAAGGCAGATGTTTTGAGGTCGAGGCAATTTTCCTGACATTTTTTTACAAAGGTTGCGCAAACATCATGAGTTTTAATAATGAAAACCTGTAAATGATTGACGTTTGATAGCAGAGGAAATGATTTCCTTAGTGGTAAATCGTTTTTGATGATTAAAGAAAAAAAAAAATTAGGTGTGTAACTAACGCGACATATTTTCTTTATTTTATTTTTAAAAAAAAATCCCCCTTTCATAATTACAATGGACCAATATAAAAGTCTTTTGAATAATTCTTTTAAATCAGTATTTTGCGAATGATCATGTGAGCTGATTTAGGGCTTGGAGAAGGATTGAAAATCATTTTTTATCATGGTTTTTCGAAGCTCTATATCGCCAAGGAAAATAAAAAAAAGCCACAGTTTTAGCTCCTTACTTCTGAAGCAAAGCGATGATTTCAAACTATACATATCATCTTGACGTGAAGAATTAACTGGATTCAGAACGGACAAATGAATTAAATATTTTAAAAGTTATTATATTTTTGGAATATCGCCAATTTGGCGTCATTTTTCCATCTACATGAAAATTATGAAATTTACAACTTAATTCTTAGTTTTTGCAAATTTTTATGAGCCCAGATAATACAGCATTTGAGTGTGTTTTTAAATATTAAAATTCCAATCACACAATGGCTTTTCATTTTCTCAAAACTGTTGCTTTTCTCCATATTGACGTTTTGCGCCATTTTCAAACTAAGCGAAGGAAACGCTCGCGTTAGATAGGCTTAACTTGACCGAATAGTCGTGGAGCTGCAGTTGCCAACTCATATCAGTTATATAAATAGCATATTATTCGCAAAAAAGCATTTCATGTTACGACGAATTTTCTAGGATTTTTTGAAAGAAAGTATTCGCAATCGAGAAAAGCATTAAAAGTTGGAAGGAAAAAAAAAACCTTGAAAAATTAATTGGCTCATTTATTATTCTAAGCGTTTTAGGAATTTTTTCTATCATTTATTATTCTTTTCTTTTTTTTCATATCGGATCATGAGTGTGAATTGAATTCACCAGCGAAATTCGTCTCTTAAAAGTAGTTAAAATAATCACTACATTTCAAAAGTAGTTTTTAATTACTCCATTTTGTTAAAAAAATATTGTAATCAACTGCATTTGTAATAGAAAAGTTGTTAAGTGAATGCAAATATAATTTTTTCTGTCCTTTGGGTTTAAACCAGTTTTTTTGTTTGTTTACGCTCCAAAACAAAAGTTAACTAAACAATTAAAAAGTATTTCCCTGAAAACTTTTTGTTGATTAATATTTACAATAGACAAATCGAAAATATCCAGTTTCGTTTTCCAAGTACAGTACAGAACCCGTTTTCCGGAAATCAGAAAACCGGAACTAAATTCAATAAATTTTCCCTCCATTTTTAAAAATTTTTTTTTTCCTCATAAGATTTTAGGATTTTTCTTTCTTTTTTTAAAGATGTTTACCTTACCATCATTTTGGAAATAATCATTAGTGTATTACTTCATCGTTTTTTCTTCTTTTTAAGATTATTTCCAAAAAAAATTATTTTTTTAGTTGGGTTTAACAATGAAAAAAACGGCTTTTTGTAGCGATTCAGAAAACCGGAAAAATCTGTTATCCGGAATAGCGGGGATGGTCCCGATCGTTCCGGATAATCGGTTCCCTACTGTAGTTTATACCTTGCTTTACAATTTCATTCTACTTGCAAATTTAGACCAAACACTTAATTTCTAAATGTTTTTTTGGTAATGCAGTGTAAAAAAGTGATATTCTCCGTTATTAGTAAGCCTATTTTAAAATATTATACTGATGCATTTTTTACCTCCTGTCATTATTTTGCAGTTTATAATTTACCGCATTATTATTAATTAATTTTTATAAAATAAAAATTTCATGTTTTTTTATTCAATGAAATCAAAACAAATTTTAATTAGAAGTAAAGACAATACATTTTTTCAGAAAGAAAATATTTAAATGGTATATGTAATATTTAAATGGTACATATAACAATGATATGGTGAAAAGTAATAAAATGGCAGATGGTTTTTTATAATTTTATTCCTTTTCATCATTCATTTATTGTTATTTTATTCCATTTCACAAAAATTTATTAATTATTTAATACTAAATAAATAATAAGACTTTTTTTGAAATTTATTTTAACATAATGGTGAAAATAATACAACCGAGTGTTCTCTAATTTATAATTTACCCAGCTTAACGTAATGAAGTTAACAAGACTGCATTTAATTACAATTACAAAAACATTTACTCTTTAAAAGAATCTAAAGAAATAATCATACATGTTCAAGATATATCGACAAGACTACATTGAAGTTAATATCTCGAAATTTAATTGGAGAGTTTGTACAAGAAACTATAAAGTTTATCCCATATTGAATAAGTGACATGGTGCGATATTTAATCATTTTGATAAACAAAATCCATTCATAAAATCGGAAAAGTCCAACCAAAGGAGCGGTTTTTGTTTTGAATCAGTTGTAACCTATATTATTATCTGATAATGAAAGACAGATAAGATTTTAATCTTGTTTTGTTTTATTTGTGACAACAATTTTACTCATTTTTATCTTATCACGAACTATTTATCAAAAACACCATGTAAATAATAATAATAAGAGACTTAAAAACATTCTGTTTTTCTATAGCGAAATAAATTTGTTATATAAGTAAATATTTAAAAATTTACCTTTATTATATTAGATACCGTCCATAAATGACGTACTCTTTTTTACAATATTTTTGTCCTCCCTCCTTATCTTTGTCACAAAGTGTCTCACTTTTTTGTAGCTATGGGAAGAAAAATTTTGCATGGTTTTTTTCTAATTTTTTTTATTTTAATTTTTTTTAATATTTAATTTTATGTGTTTAACCCTTTGCGGTCGTATACATGGGTGTCGTGCTGATCGGAATTAATTTTCGTTGATCCAACAGTAATACATAATATGCAAGATTATGAAGGAAAAATAAAATTTGTTAATTCTTCCTTAAACTTTAGATATATCTAACACAATAATATGCTTTAATTTTATGTAAAAATTATTATTTTATGTTCTCCATCGTGTGGTATCTTTCAAAGCAGTCACCATTATGAAGCCCTGGTTTTCGAGAACATTTGTCGCAAAGATAATTACTTTGGCTTCTTCCGAATTTAATTCTTCTGTTTGAACATACAGAACTATCTTTACACTCATAGCCTTACACCTCTTTCACTCTATTAGCTGTGGCTAACATGTTTGCTGTGGTGGCTGAGTGCTGACATGAGAGTAGATATACGAACGCAAAGGGTTAAAATATTTTTTTTAAACACGTAAAATTAAATATAATAAAAAAAATGAAGTAAAAGAAATGAACTCCCGGCTGACCGAAGCGAACCTTATATGACTTCAAAAGCCCTAAAATCTTAAAAAATACCAATCGTTAATTGGAGGTTATCTCTCAGATTTAAATACCATAAAAAAATTGCAGGAATGAGCTCATAACGGAAGATAAGTAGCTCACGTGTGTCAACCTCTCTTTTTGGCCCTACGCAAACCTTTACTGCTACTCACATTTATGTAAACAAAGCCTTCGTCATAGGCATTTTTTTTCCTATTTTATAAATTTATCAACAGATGGCCGCACTAATCATAAGTGGGAATATCGCTTTCAAACGACATTTTAAAACTAATGATTTTGGTGAGAAGTACACTTCTCGCTGTTTTTTCTCAGGGTTAATGAGAAAGTAATGCAAAATCAGATATTGTGAAATATCAATATTTACCGATATATATAGCTATATTTAAATTTCAGCAGTGCCCAGAACTAGTCTTTACTGGTATTTGCAAACTGCATCGATGGGTCATCCATTCGCAAGAAAAGATTGATCGATGCCTTGACTCGATTGCCCAAATTGTTTGCTTAGGATGTGAAAGTGCTTAGGATACTTTCTCGACGCGGCGCTGTTTCTCCACCCCCCTCTCGACCAATCGATGGATTTCTTCACTAAACTTGTACTGGCGAGACGAAAGAAATAACTATTCCGTCTGCTTTCGAACATTGCTGTTAATTTTATTTATTTTTGAGCTTCAAATTGGAATAGGGTTTTACATGATAGATTTTCATGGTCCAAATCGCAGTAATATGGAACATTTTTCGCATTAATTGATTAATAATTCAGAAACAAAATAAATAATACAAATTAATAATCCGGACACTTAAATCCAGGCACCAAAACAATTGATAAAAATGATAAATGAACAGGAGGAATATGATAAATGAATATACCAGTTACAAAAACTCATAATGATGAATAATCCAGAATAAGATAAATGAATATAAAGAATGAAAATTCCAGACACAAGAACTATTGATAAAAACGATGAATGAAAAAATGGGATTAATGGATACACCAGATATAAAAGCTCATGATTATGAATAATCATAAATGAATAATCCAGAATAGGATTAATGAATATCATGAATGAAAAATCCAGACGCAAAAATTATCAATAATAATGATAAATGAATAATCCAGAATAGGATAAATGAGTATGATGAATGAAAAATCCAGACACAAAAATTATCAATAATAATGATAAGGGAATATCCAGAATATGATAAATGAGTATGATGAATAAATATGATAAAATTAGGAGTAGGAGAATTCATAAAGTGAAACTTCGGAAAAATATAATATAAAAATAATGGAGCCTGTTGAATAATTAAAATTTTATTTTATCACTGACTTTGAACAGTAGATTTATATCAAATTTGCAGTTATCAATGTTTTCACTCTCGTAGCCTAGTAACATTGAGCCTAACTCAGAAGGCAAGGGAACTCTTATATAAAGCATTGGTGATATAATCTCATTGGTTCAATGAGTCTCCTTATAGCATTCGATAATTAGTGACGATACAGGGTTTGTAACGTTTTTAAAAAGTGCTTAAAGGTGCTTATTTTCGTTTTTTAAAAGCCCTTAAAGATGCTTTTTTCCATGGGTGTTTTTAGAGTAAGGATTGTAAGTTGGTAAGGATTTTTGACTCTCATGTGCAACCTGCTGCATTTTGCAAGAGATTCTCAATTTCAGGCTTCATTTTCCGCCTTCTGTAATAGAATCGAAAAATCTCTCGAATATTCTTTATCTCTTCAACTAATGGCATGGAAAAGATTTCCTTTCCAATTTCATAAAATTTTTAAACAAACGATAATTGAATTTCTGCAAGTGACGTCATCGTAGGTAAGTCGTAGCATTTGTCGATTCAGAAGTCAATCAGGGTCGACACGCGTGTGACGTCGCTTACAGATATCCAATAAATCTGATTTAAATCATAGATTTAAGTAAAATCACTTCACTTCTTTTCGAGTTGTAAGTACCAAATTTCAAGAATATTATTTATTTCTACCTTTAATTATTCAATCTAACAATGATAGATGGCGTGCTAGTTTCCAGGTTACTGTTATTTATTTGCTGTATGAAAAACATATTAACTAGAGCTGACTTTACTAAAAGGTGTTTTTTAAAATCAAAAAGAAATTGTACGATGTAAATCTATGAAATACTGCTACTTAGCAAATCATATGCTAATTTTATGACAGTTGCGTGTGCATTTATAACAGTTATTCGTGTCATATGCATTCATCTTAAGCCAGCTACTCCTAGGAAGTTCAAACAAGGTTATGTCACAGAATGTCTATATCAAGAAAATTTGAAAATGAAAATCTTATTTTTCTAATTTATTTGAAAGCTGAAACGCTAAAAATTTTCGATAATTAAGAAATGTTGATTAATTTTAAAACTGTCTTTTCGTATTCACATAAAAATAACGCTTTTTTTTTACGAATAATGTGCTATATTCATAACTGCTGCGAATTAATAATAGTCATGACTGTTAGATCTTACCTTCTGACAGCGCCCTCTATGCTAATTCGGAAAACACAAAAGAAGAAAAGCCTTATAAAAAAATGAAAAGTGTTTCTTATCTAATTTTTTAATGTTTTGAAAGCTTCTCTAACTTAAGATTACCTGGGCTCATAAAGAATTTGAAAAATTTAAAATTATTCATTGATTTTGTTAATTTTGAACGAAGTGGAAAAATCACGCTAAATAAGCGATTCTTCCAAAAGTTTTTAATAACCTTTGTAACAGTTAAGTTATTCGTCATTTCTAAAGCCCTGATAATTCTTTACACCAAGATAATATATATTTAGTGAAAAATTATAGCTTTGTCGTAAGTGTAAGACATTTTAGCTGTCACTTTTATTAAATATATATTTTCCTTGGCGAAAAAGCTTCGAGAAACACTTGCTATTTTTTTCTTCAGTTATAAAATCTCGTCTGATTGTCTAGTTTCTTTTTTAATTTTTTTTTAATTAGCTTTTCTATAATCTATTCAACAAGACAATTCATGTCCCCTCCAATGACGAAAAAGCTTCGCCCTTCTCTATCTTTCTTATCCTCAAATTTTTATCGAAGTTTTGCGGCACTTTTTTAAAACTCAATATGAATCTCGCTTTTAGTATTCAATAATTTTTTTTGTCCATTTTATTAAAATAATTACCAAATTTAAAATAGTTTCTATCTTTAGTAGTGCTTTTATGAATTAGAATTTTTAATTATTTGAGTAGAGCTTGAGCTTGTTCTAAAGAAGAAGAAAAAAAAAGTTGTCAGAAAGCAATATTTCACATGATTGATGTCATACACGTTTCTGATGTACTTGATTAGCAGACGATATTTCAAAAAGTTCTTTATGAGTTTTCTTACGGCCACTGAATTTATTGCCAATCATAAAAAAAGTTAATTTCACTTTCTGTGATTATTTCCCTGGACATCTACTATAGAAAATAAAATATTAAGAAAATACTCATTAAGATATGTTGGTTAGATATAAAAATGAAATTGTAATTATGATCCTCGTTTATCAGTTTCATATTTCTTATCTCAGGCTGCAAACGATAATCATGACTCTGTTTTAATGGTTGTCTTCTTTTATTTATAAAAAGAGATTTCTGAAATTTGTTATTCAGGGAGAAATATATTTATTTTTTTCTATTTTCCTTTGAAATGTATGAGATCTCATAAAATCTGTTTTGCCAGGAATTTATTACCATTGATGGCTTCGGGCACTTCGCATTGAGAGTGGCAAAGAAGGAAGGGTAGAAATTCCATAAAATATCGTTTTGATTTATCGGAATTGAGTTGGGCTGCAGGGAAATAATTTTGCCTACCCTATAACCATATTTTGCTTGTTTATTCATTTTTTTTTTTTGGAAAAAATTTTATGTAAACCGTGTAGGGTGAATTTATATTCTAAATATTAAAACGAAAATATTCAGACGAAAGTATTTTTTGAAATTTTTTTTATTTATTTCTACTGGGTTTTTCTGTCGACTGCTGGATTTTGCCGTTTTCTCCTGGTCTACTGGTTTAATTAAAATTCTGGTTTATTTACATTTTAGAAAATTCCCTAAAATTGAGTAAATTTTCTAAAAAAATTACTATTGAAATAGATTTTTTGTACAGATTACTGCTTGCTTGCTCAAATATTTTACATCATAAATATTCAATATTTTTAAACAAACTTTTTGGCGCAAGAAATGAGTATTTAAGCTATTTCTTTTACATTGCATGCAAAGAAAAAAATTAAAAAATTTTCATAATTTTGTTGGAAATCGTATCTGGCAACTTATGATAAAACCTTTATTTGAATATCTTAAAAAAATTTCAAGCAATTATTCTAAGTAGTTTTTGTACTTTTTAAAAGAGAGCCGCCCAAAAAGATAAGGGGTTATCCACAAAGTTTATCTTGTACTATTAAAAAATATATATTATAAATGAGACTGGCATTGTGGGGGATTACCCCCACAAAAGTGTTTTCTAAACCATCAAAGTTTAGTTTCTGGACTATTGTTGTAAGATATTATTATTTGTTGTAAAATTTTGTCTTAAGATACAAAATAAAACTTCTGACTGCTTTGAGCTTGATCGTTTTGACTACAAATACTTCATAGAAAATTTCTTGAAATTTTTTAAATTTTTAAAATATTCAAATCAAATATTTTTTATTAGTTGTCAAATACGTTTGATTCTCTACAGAATTATTTAAAAAAAAAACTTTTAAGATTTTTTTACAGTGCATGCGCAGTATAAAAGAACTAGCTTAAATGGTCAAATAATTTTCTTATAATTTTAAATCGACGATTTTGTAATTAATCCTAAATTGCTTCAAAAATATTGTTTAATTCCATTGAATATCTATAAAGTTATAACGAAAAAAAAGTAAGGCGAAAAAATTAATTAACCCATAAATATTTACTCTAGGTTTACGAACTACTAAAGTAATCTAGACAAGTTACAAGCTTATTGCTTGATTTTGTGAGATAGGGTGTTCAAAAATACTTGCTCTCATTTGTAATTTATTGTAGGTCTTTCAGATCTCTGAAAGCTTTAAATCTTATTGCTAAATATTAAAAATCGCACGAATTAAACATCTTTAAATTTACAAAATAATCCTTTTAGTATTTCGTGAGAAATTAAAAAAAATATCAAAAACCGAAAGTGTAAACGACTTTACTTTCCGGTCCCCCTAATATTAAGATTTTCTATCTCTGCTTACGATCGATAATTTTGAATAATAAATATGCAAATAGATAAAAGTTTATATATATTTTTTTTCTTAGTGAAAGAGTGCAGAGAAATTCAGGAAATAACTAAATAAATATTCTTCTGAAATTATTACTAAGGAAATTCAATATAATATTAAGCTTTCGTTGAAATGAAGATTCCCTTTCGAGAAGAGCTTGAAATTTAATGAATGGAAGCTGTCTCTTTCAATCAACATTCTAGCTACTAAAATCTAAGGAGAAAGTGACGAAACGTAGGTGGATCGTGATGCGTGACGTCACGAAACGAGTGACGTCACTTTCGAGTGAGGTCACGTGTGACGTCACGAAACGAGTGACGTCACACGTGACCTCACTCGAAAGTCACGCTTGGCCCCCTGAACTAATAACTCCTCCTCTCGAGTCGGCCTTGGGCGGGGCCACCTAGTAAATATTAAGATATTTAAATCAATGTTTATTTCATGTTCTACAATTTTAATGATCAAGTGATTTATTGTATGAAAACTTCCGCAAGTTTGAATTAAAAATGCTAGAATGAAAATTTTTTCTTTGATATTTTGTACGAAGCGCACGACATAAAAAAAATGATTTAATTTTTCATAATCTGTTTACCTATTCCAAAAATTTCTCATTATCACTGATAATGGAGACATCAAAATTTAACTCCTATTTCAAAGTGAAGCACAAAATGCGACTCGTTTTTATTCCTCCAATTTTTGGAAGAACTATTATGATACTCTATATGTAAATATAATGAGAAATTAGATTAGATTTTTTTTCCAGCAAATATTTCTTTTAATTTATAATCTGAAAGATAAGCTTTCTTTTTTGAAATTTGTAAATCTGTGTTTTTTTTTTCGGGAACTCAATTTCTCTTAATATGCACATATTTTAAGATTTTCTTCAGTGTAAAAATTTATTTTCATATCCTTTGATGCTTACTCTTATAATTTAGATTTGCTTTAGTGATACAATATTGCATAACATTTTAATACTTATTAAAATGTGTTTTGTTTCTAATATTTTAAAAAGCAAAATTGGACAGATATTATTCCAAACATTTGATTACGGAAAAAATACATTTTTAGCATTTTTTAAGTATATTGAGAATGTTTTATACAGAAAAGTCTTTAATTTTCAGCAATTAAAAAATATGTAGTTTATCTTCTGCTTACTATTTTATTTCATGTAATTTGATGGCGTGCTGTCTCCATTTTATGTGTTTCTTCTAGTAGATTTTCACTCCTTAATTTTTTTTAAACATTTTAATCGTTTTTTTTTTTTTGTGAATCGTAGAATTTTTACTAATAACAATGATAAACTTATAATTATTGTGATCTTAATTGAAAAATTCTCTAAAGATACCAAATTTCAAAACCCTTTTTACTAGAGCAAATGTTGGTAATAGTTTCTATGACAAAAAAAGGGCGCGCTTTTATAATTTTTTATGCAAATTCGCTGTTTATGTATCTTCATTGAATATTTAGATTAATTTTGTTTAGAAATTACACTTCAAAACATTTGAAGCAATTTCTTTCGAAAATAAAATTAATAAATAAATGTAAATGTAATGAATAAAATTGAACATTTTTCTGATGCATATTGCTATATCAAAGAAAATACAAAAATGTGGAAAAAAATATATATATTCTTCGGCTATTTATATTACACTGAATACCGTTCTCCGTACGTGTGAAAAAACTATCAATCAAACAGTGCTAAAAAACACTACGAAGTCGTGCTCAAAACTGAAAGACATATACCATCATAATTAATAATGCTAAAATAATTCCGATTTTCTTCATTTATTACTATTTTTTGTCCTTTCTGGTAGCTTTACGTTATTTGATTAAGCATGTTTTTTGTAGTTCAAAATAAAGATTTACTTTATTCAGTTTCTTTTCAGTATTCAGTATCTTTTAGAATGATGCTATTTTGCTCGAGCCAACTCATGATGGTCAAAATTTTATTTTATAACCGTCGTTGAGCAGCCGACCCAATTTTGGCTTGGCCTAATGTTCAACTCCATAGCCTTGCCAACCAATCCAGAAGACAAGGAAACTCCTGGATCAGCACCCCCAGAGGTATTGATTTGTTATGGGAACATGGAGGACTTTGAGACTCGATAGATTTAACGTGCATCAATCACCATTTACTACACGGGGATCTAATCCACGACCTCTTTGACATAGGCCCAGTGCCCTACACAGTTAAGCGATTTTCATTGATGCTTATCACGTTTGAGAGCCCATATAACTCCTCTTTTCGCGTTATCTATATAATACTACACATTATTCAGGGGTCTGTTTAGAAGAAATTTGGGTCCGTTAACGGACCCTTCACAAAATATCTTTTCATAAAAACGGACCCTTCACAAAATATTTTAACTTAAAAACGGACCCTTCACAAAATAATTTATCTTTTAATCGGACCCTTCACAAATTGATTTTTCTTTCAATTGGACCGTTCACAAATTTGTTTATCTTCATTATTATTTTGTTATTCGAATAAACCCTTTCCAGGGCAGAAAACAAGAAAGATGGATGTAAACGAATTAAGTTTTGTCTTCGGCAGACGATTCTTCCATTATTCGTCTGAAATTAATATTCTGCGTTCAGCAGTATAGGCTAAATACCAAATATTTGTATGTTGCATCTCTAATTTAGAAGCAGCAATTTTTGTTAATTTTTTAAAATTTAACTCTTTTAATTATAATTTTACAGTGTTGAGCATAATCTTGCATGTCTTTACAATTTAAAAACTCATTGAAAAAGTTTTTTTTTTTTTTTTTTTTTTTTTTTGCAATAATGGACCCTATTTGCACAAATTCATAAAAGCGGACCCTGGTTAAAAGAATGTGAGTAATTTTTTCACAATTTCACGAAAAACGGACCTTTCACAAAATGTCTGGACAGACACCCGTTATTAATGCTTTTTTAATAGGTACCTTACATATATATGTTTCACCTACATTAGTATTCATTAAAATTGCACCAATTACCATAATACCAAAAGTGCCTATTACCAAAATTAATTGAGGGCTGTTGGCGGCAATTCATAGCGTGGTAATTTTTTATGTTCTTCCTGAAAGAATTAGTACCATTTCTCCATTAGTTTTGCTTTTCAGTACATAGGTTATTTTTTTTAAAAATTCAAATAGTACTCGATAAGCACCATTGGCGTCAATAATAGGATGCCAATTTTTTACGTCTGACTAAAATGAGTTAGTACCGTTTCGCATTAAATTTATTTTAATTTTAGCTTAATTATGCATCATAGGTGATAATAGTGTGGCAATTAATAGGCAATAATACTAATTTCAACGATGAATAACTGTTCTTCTAAGATGTAAATAAATTGAAAATTCGAAAAATTACTGTTACCTTTAACGCAGAAAAAGAGACAATGTTTCATGCTGTATTTCATAATCATAAATTATTAGAAAGATAAATGCATAAAAAAAAATTAATAAAAATTCTGCGTCAAATTGATAGTCAGGCATGTTATTTCCTAGTCAGGCAATCACCTTTCTTTTTCTTTTAATTTTTCTTATCCTTTCTGAATTCAAAAGATAACTCTCTTCGGAAGTAAAGGAAACGCTTAATTCTTCGGAAATGTCTATTGCTCACAGCGGAAGAAATTCGCAATCTATTTCACGCGAGAAACGCAACTCCTAGTGAAATGAGATCTTTGACAGATTCGTTCCCAATGCCATTATAGAGAAGTGTAAATTTACAGGGTTACAGAACTCTAGTTCTACTTGTCAGTTACTGACAAGCGGCGAATAAAATTTCGAGTTACCGTCAATGATGGCACACATTTTTTTCAATAGATTTGACTTCACTAAGTGCCACACTTCGGCGTATCTCCCTCCACCACCCCTTATCTCATGTCATGGCTTCATTTCATAAACATATACTTATAGTACTGAAATAAAACGCTAATTAATACATCATATTTTATATTTTAATTTTTAATTAATGTGTTTGTAACAACATTTGTGAACAATAGTAATTATTACTTTGTGAAAAATAGTAATGATTATTATTAATAATTTGTTATGTTTGCAATAAGTTTGAAGTTTACAACAAAGAGCGTAATAGGTAATTAATGTTAATGAATATTAATTTAAAAGAACTAATAAAAATAGTATTTTAGAATTAGTTATAGTTTGCTTTTAAATCTTATTTTTAATTTTTTTTTATACACAAAATACACCTAAACCGGTTTATTTATTTATTTTTACAGCACCCTTTGATGCAGGTGAAACACCGGTATCCCATTTTTTTATATTTTTTTTCTGACTCCCTAAAATTACCTGCAAAAATATATTTTGGTATTTTTTAAATTGTAAACAACAGTCTAATAGTTACTGAAGAAAGGTCTTAGATTATCGGAATTATATTTGTACTAAAATATAAAATCCAAGAAAAGTAGTTTGAAATTTTTTTTCTTCCCATTTGTATTCAGTAATGTTTTTCCCCATTCAAATTTATTTTTGTATTTTCTAATTATTAAAAAAGAGTTTAATAGTTACTAAAAATATATTAGATTATCGGAATTATATTTGTATTAAAATATAAAATCCAAAAAAAGTAGTTTGAATTTTTTTTTCTCCATTCAAACATATTTTGGAATTTTCTAATTCTAATTAAACTGTTAAATAGTTACTAAAATAAGTTAGATTATCGGAATTATATTTGTATTAAAATTTAAAATACGAAAACAGTAGTTTGAAACAATTTATTTCATTCCATATACTCAAAAAATAATAAATCTAAGTTGAGTAAAAACGTTGACGAGGAATAATTATATTTTAACAACTTCGATGTGCGATACGGCTTTGTATTTATTTAACTTCACGTTAATTAATATTCTAATTTATGTGGAAAAACTTAGCCCGACTTTAACACGCCATAATTTTCCTGGATTTGCAAGTACCCAATTGGCGAGATTTTTCTGTATAGGTGAAAATTATGGAAATCGATGAATAAATCATAATTGGTGCAAATTTTTAGCATTCCAGATCATACTGCGTTGGATTAGATTTTTATATATTAAAAAAAAAGCTTTTAATTTTAACAGAACTGTTGCTGACGTTCTGCGCCATTTTCATTATTAGCATAGAGGGCGCTGACTAAATATAAGTTTAACTTGACATTAGACTCTGATAACTGCAAACGTGAAGTAGTTTAGAAAATAGCATATTTTTCGCAATAAAGCTTGATTTTAAGTGACCATGGAGCCTTCTAACAACAGCCTTAATTGAAGCTCTGAGCTGGATGACAAACGAGCTTTAATAATTTCCCAAATATTGCAACCAGAATTAATCCTCATATTTTAAATTTTTCTTTATTTTAATTATTAAGAAAAATAATTTCAGAAAAATGTTAATAAAAAAAATTGCTGGAGGTTTGTTTCTTAAACCAGAATTATTTTTTTCGTTACCATAAATTAATACTTATGAAAATAAGTAAAAAAAAAAAAAAAATAGTTAATAACCCTAAAAGCCCTATTTTTAAAGATTAAGTTAAATCACTCCTAATATATATATCTTTTTATGCAAACAACATGTTATAATAAAGCAATAAACATAATGCATAACAGGCAATAGTAAAAAGTTTGTTGTTCATTATTTATTGTGAACTTAGTTTTATGGAAATAATTATAATGAGTGTTTGCCTAAAGCTTAATTGTTGACATAAGACTTGTAGTTTTTGAAAACAGCCATTAGTTAACTACTCCTAACTATTACATGGAACATCAAACGGAACTTCTATATTCATAGCCTCAGTCGGGCGTCTTGAATTTCAACAATCCATATAACCTCCAACATTCAAGTTAGTTTGGAGACTAAATTCATTTAAATATTTATTAATGTCTGCGCAAATGCTTTTAGGAATTTCATCGTATAAACACGAAATAATTCAAATTTTAATTAGCCTCCTCCTGTAAAGAGAGCAAAAGACATGGAATTGTAGATACTTTTATAATTAAAATATGTTGTTCGTTTGCGAGCGCAAGAATAAAAATGGCGCTATTCTTTTTATTTTAACTGATTTTAGAATTTAATTCGTATCTCCCTTGTGTTTTCCCTAAAAGCGGCATATTTTTTTTCCAGCCTGTTTCGTGTATAAAAGCAATAAAAAAACTTGCAAAATATTTTAATTTTTATTTATTTTTGAAATAATCCGAAGATCTAAATATATCTCCAAGGAATCTTGCTTAAGAGGGGGAGGCGTGCATGTTTTATTAATTTATTCTTCTGCAAACGCGCGAACAACGTAGTTTGATTTGAAATTGAAATATTTTTAATTAATTTTTTTTACCTTATTAAAGAACATTTTTTTTAATTACTTTTAAAATTTTATTCTTCGTGACGAATTGCCGAAGATTTTTTTTTGTATCTTTTGTTTTTCCATTTTTCATATGTACTTTGTGATTATTAATGCTTTTGCTTGTTTATTGAAGGCTTGTTATTGTTATTTTATGATTGTTAACGTACTGAATTATGCAAGTAAAAAAAGAGTATTTTTTCAATTTAATTCGGAATCGTGTTGAAGTTATTAGTTTTTTTTAATTAAGTTTCTTTTTTTAATAAAATGTAAACTTTTTTTTATATATTGAGTAGAAAATAATTTAGTTATCGATTGTTTTTAAAATAGCTTTATCAGCAAAGTTCATTACTGTTTAAGAAATTTTTCATTTAAATTTTTTCGTATGTCTTAGAAAATTTTTTCCCTTTGTTTTATCTTTGCTAAAATGTAATTATATGCTGAAATAAACGTAAGTTTTTTTTTCAATTTACACGTGATTCTTTAGCAATTCTTTTGCCTTTCTTTCATTTTTTCCTTTTTTCTGTTATTTTTACAAATTATATATTTAAAAGTACGATATTTTACTCTTAACACGTTAAACATAAGTATAGTGCGCAAAAAATAAACGGACCACCCTGAATAAGTTTTGATCTAATTATCAGAACTTCACGTTCTAGGATTCAAACTTTATGTTTGGGAGGGGGGTGACGTCATATATCAGGGGTCTGTTTAGAAGAAATTTGGGTCCGTTAACGGACCCTTCACAAAATATTTTAACTTAAAAACGGACCCGTCACAAAATATTTTAAATTAAAAACGGACCCTTCACAAAATGATTTTTCTTTTAATCGGATCTTTCACAAATTTGCTTATCTTCATTATTATTTTGTTAATCGAATAAACCCTTTCCAGGGCAGAAAACAAGAAAGATGGATGTAAACGAATTAAGTTTTGTCTTCGACAGACGATTCTTCCATTATTCGTCCGAAATTAATATTCTGTTTTCAGCAGTATTGGCTAAATACCAAATATTTGTATGTTGCATCTCTAATTTAGAAGCAGCAATTGTAGTTTATTTTTTTAAATTTAATTTTTTTAATTATAATTTTATAGGTTTGAGCATAATCTTGTATGTCTTTACAATTTAAAAACTCCTTGAAAAAATTTTTTTTTGCAACAACGGACCCTATTTGCGCAAATTTATAAAAGCGGACCCTGGTTGAAAGAATGTGAGTAATTTTTTCACAATTTCACGAAAAACGGACCTTTCACAAATTGTCTGGACAGACCCCTGTATATGCTAATTAAATAGTGCAAACGATATTTTAAGTACAAAATAAGACACAAAAACGTACTTTCGCTGAATAAGCTTACTTTTTTTTTGTCGAATTCGAATTTCTGAGCCAAAAAAATGAGGGGGTAGCCGTTATCTGAGAAGTGTGGTCCCAATAGTTAGGCCAGGTGAGGGGTCAAAAAACTGGATCCTTTAATGTTAACTTTATTTTTTGCGTATTTCGTCATATCTCGAGAAATGTTCGAGTAAATTGAAAGATTTTGGCGCACAATTGTTAAACTCGTTTATCCAAAGATAATTAATTGCATGCAAAATATAACTTTGAGTAAATTTTTATTATTTTATTTAATAATAGTTAGAAACATTTTGAATTGTGTGGTATACAATTTTTTTACATGATTTTAACGAACGTAATTTTATATGACAAAATACAAAATCTTAGCGAAATCGAGCGAATAGTTCCTGAGAAATCGAATTTTAAAAATACGGCTTCTTTAAAATTTGATTTCTCAGGAACTATTCGCCCGATTTTGCACGAATTTTGTAACGAAAGATCACATTCTTCAAAATAGCGGAAAAAATTGCTTACCTTAAAATTCAACATTTTTGCAACTGTCATTTAATAAAATAATAAAGAACGTATAATAACTTCATAAAAGTTATTTTTTGCATGGAATTATCTTTGGATGAACTGAATTTATGGAATTATTGTGTGCAAATTGTTTTTAATTCGCTTAAAAATTTCTCGAGATATGGTGAAATTCGCAAAAAGTATAATTAACATAAAAGGGTCCAAATTTGTGAAGCTCTCCTGGCCAAACTATTTGAACCATATTTCCCAGATCGCTGCTTCCCCCTATGCTATGGGGGTTAGAAATCCAAATCCGTTGAAAAAAAAGGTATATTTATTCAGAAAAAGTACGTTTTTGTGTCCGATTTCGTTACTTAAAATAACGTCTGCACTTATTAATTAGCATATTTGAGGTATAGCCCTCTCGAACCTTAAGGCTGAGTCCTAGAACGTGAAGTTTCGATCATTAGATCAGAAGTTATTTAGAGTGGTTCGTTTTTTATTTAGTGTACATGTATTGAACGTTAAAAAAAAAATTATTTGCCAGAAAGGTATTAAAAGGGTTGAATAAGCGTGGAAAAAATTCAAAATCACTTCTATGGCCAAGAATTCGGCTTCTGTCATGCATCTCGCCCGTTTATAAGGCGGACCCATTTATTCTTCCACAAATCGTAATTTTGACCTGAATCAGAGAGCAATCAATTTCCAATTCAGTAACCCCAGATGTATAATTTGTTCTGGGAACATGGAAGACTTTGTTACCCGACAGATCTAACGTGCACCAGTCACCATTTACTTCGGCCGATTTAGTTCCAATTACCGTTGTCACGAACGTAAATTCTAGCGCCCTGCCAACCAAGCTCTGCTGGCCTTGTGAAGTTGTGAAGAAAAAGAAACTATCTGAACTTTCGTAAAATTGTGAAAATAATATTCTATTGTGATTTTGTAAACTAGTGGTCTTTTCACGCTTTGTTAAAGCCTCTGTTTTTGTGAATTTTGGAAAAACCTGTTCGTAATTTTCTGAATATTTACCGTAAGCCCAGTGTTTGTATATATGCGAAAATTAGGTTGGTGCAAAAACTTATGAAAAAATAAAAAAATGCAAAAACTTATTCCTTTTGCAAGGCGTTGTATTAAAAAAAATTATCTTAGTGGTTCGAAGTTGAAGTTAATACAATTCTAAATTAAAAGCTTTGAATGAAAAGCATTTCTGACTCAAGTAAGCGTTGAGTTACCTGAGTCACTTAAGGTAACTCCATTAATTTTTTTTATTATGTTCATTGAAAAACTATGAATGTCAATGTATTAACCCCTTATCAAAGTTAAGGTTATTATCTCATCTTTGCACTTGTTAAATACTTCTACTAAAGTAAACCCATGGCCCATCGAAACATTTTGTTACCAGCGCAACTCTCTCCTTCTATTCCTGACCCCGTTGCTACTGCTGGATTGAGAGGAAAGCAAATTCCAAAAGAACAAAAAGAAAAGAACTAAGAAGAAAGTTAACCCTGCCTCACTGAATGTTCTTTTTTTTGAGATCCCAATACCTTATTCCATAGCATCTTTCTTTTCCCTCTCTCATTCTCAAGACTATCTTTTCTATTTTTAAAATCGTTTGCTGTTTTGTTTCTTTTTCGCTATTTTTTTTCCTTCCTCATTTTTCTTTTGCTTTTATTTATGCTTTGTGGTCTTTTAGATGGTTAGTTTTTTTTCTTCTGAAATTTCAGTTTGGAGATCCAGGTGTCGGTATTCTCCCTTACTCCTTTACTTCCTAAAGAGAAGAAAAAAGAAAGGGGAAAAAAAAAAGAACTTATTCCTCAAAGGGAACACCAAGCTGTTAGCCATAAATCTAGATATCTCGAATTTTGCATTTGGCGTCCACATTCACATGGACGCCTTTTTTTTCTCTCCCTTCATTTCGTATCACATTCAACTTTACTAGAACCTTCTTCACAAACTCTAGTAAATCTGGGAAGTCATTCCAATGCCTTTAGGCTCTATATGAAAGAAAAAGATATTTTCGAAGTTTTATCTTTGAAATAAAATATTGCAAATTGCTTTTAGATTATACATTTTCCCTCTTCAGAAATATTCGCTAGACCAACTTTTATTTAAATTACTTAGTCACTGAAATGCCTTCTCCCCTTTCCCCCCCTTATTATACATAATTCACCAATATTAAAGAAAATTTTTTTGAAAATTTATTTAAAATGGCTTGTATACTTATTCGAAAATAAACACAGAAGATGCAATATTTACTTTAAAAAATTTTTTTTTAACAGATAGGTGATGAGACTAAATTTCAAAATTTTTTAAATCTCAATAAGTTATAATTTATTTATTTTTGGATATTAAAGAAGACTTACGGAATATTTTAAGCTCTTAAAAATTTGTCAAAATATGCTTTTTATAAAATTATAAAGTGAAGAAAACGATGCTATGAATGATAAAATTTGCATAAATGTTCTTTTTAAACTATTGTTGTTGAACGATATTTAAATAAAACTTATTGTTCACTTATTTGAAGTTACGAAAACAAATGTCATATTTACTTTGATGAATAGGATTAAAATTAAATGTCAAATTTTTACAAAACTTATATTATTTTACTTATACGCATATTTGTGTAAAGCTTTAAAATCCAAACGTCATCTTATTAAGTTTTATGAATGAAGAAATGAATAAATTCTATGTCTATTTTTATTTTTGTTGTATGAAATAGATGTTTAAAAGATTAAATGCAAACGTTTATTTATTTGGGTTATAAGTGACTATTTATAAGTTATGAAAATTTTTAAAACTTGTTTATAATTATTTCGTTTAAAACATTTTCCCAACTGCTTTTTGCCACCCATAAATTAATCGCTAGTCTATTTTCGTTGGATTGCTACAAGAAATGAACGCATTTGTATTTTTCTAAAATACTACTCAATATAGTTTATGTAGAATGTATGAAAGATCGTTTGTATTACTAAAGAAATGTCCAAAGTAACTGTTATTTTAAATACTAATTTAATGAATGCAATTTGTACGTTTGACTAATGTGTATTTAGTATTGCTTTTTATATTTTTGCTACCTAAGGTGCTAAAATTGTTTTTTGTTGTTTACGGTAACAAAATGCATGTTTAGTAAAGTTTGAGTCGGTTGTATGCATATGGTTGTCGCAAGGATAGCATAAAATAAAATAAAATTTGAGCAATTTTTAGCTCAAAAAACTTGTTTATTATTTTTCGTTAATTGAATAAAACTTCTAATGCCATCTGCATCTCAGTTTCCATACCAGTCACATGCTGGGAAAAGTGTCTAAGAATGACGTCAAATAAATTCAATTAGAGCCCTTCAGTTAGAGCCCCTAAATTAGCCTATACATATGTTGTACTTAAAATAGACAAGGCAGTGAATGTTTCATTAAAAATGTAACTTTAAGAGTTAACCTTTCCGTTTGTTGCTATTTTCCGCAGGAAATAAAAAACCGTTATTTTTTTTTTTTTAAAGAAAATTGAATTAGCCCATTATATAAATGAACAATAGCTAGTGAGGGTGCTGTTAATTGTAATTTTATATTTCCGCTTTATTGTGGCTCGAGTTACGTTGATGATATTTTGTGTCAAAACTGTTTATTTCGAGCAAGTTTTTCTTAGAATTAACTGTAAAATAAATTATTTTTTTAAACGAATTTTACTGTCAGCCAGATTTTTAAAATTAAAATTTCCCCTTCCTAGATGCTTTAGGGAGAGGAACTATTTAGTTCTTCTAATAAGAAACCCCTAAATTAGATTACATATTTATTGTACTTTAATTAGACATTACTGTATATTACAAAAAAGATTACTGTTGGTATTTATCTTACGGCTTTCTACGAGTGAAAAAAGATACGCAATTTAAATTTGCGTAATACTTAAATATTTATAGAGTTATTACAAATGAATGTCCCGACTTATTATTTAAATATTTTTATTTTCGAAATTTTTGCATTATAAATGATTTGCGTAATTTTTTTTTTTTAAATGTTCAAAGTTATTATTTTTTTTCCCAGTTAACAGCTGTGTGACGTGTTACTAACATCCAATTTGTTAATAAGTTCGTTAAGCCAGGGGTCTGTTCAGAAGAAATTTGGGTCCGTTTACGGACCCTTCACAAAATATCTTTTCATAAAAACGGACCCTTCACAAAATATTTTAACTTAAAAACGGACCCTTCACAAAATAATTTATCTTTTAATCGGACCCTTCATAAATTTGTTTATCTTCGTTATTGTTCTGTTAATAAAATAAAAGCCTTCCCAGGAAGGGGTGGGGGCGGAAGTAAACGGCAGACGCTTCTTCCGCCCGAAATGAATATTCTGCGTTCAGCAGTATAGGCTAAATATCAAATATTTGTATGTTGCATCGCTAATTTAGTAGCTGCAATTACTGTTTATTTTTTTAAATTTAATTTTTTTTAATTATAATTTTGCAGTGTTGAGTATAATCTTGTACGTCTTGACAATTTAAAAACTCCTTTAAAAAGTTTTTTTGCAATAACGGACCCTATTTGCACAAATTCACAAAAGCGGACCATGGTTGAAAGAATGTGACTTAACGTTTATTTTATATTCACAAATTACGAGTAATTTTTTCATAATTTTACAAAAAACGGACCTTTCACAAAATGTCTGAACAGACCCCTGTAAGCACATTTTTTAGTTTAACGTTTCTGTTTTTTCTAACGCTGCACAAAATATTTGTTAAATTCTTGAAATGTTTTTGGCAACGGTACTTCTAAGCAGTTTCCTTGTTGATGTAACCACATAAAAATATATTACATAGTGTAAAGTTTGGCGATCGTGATGGCCATCTGATTATAATTTGATTTCAACCACTTATCATCCACCTGACCAGAAAGATCAATATCCTTTTCTAAGGTGAAGAGAAAAAATCATCAAGCGGTTCACTGATTTCGTGGCGAAACACCAACTAAGGTATTTCTCTGCAGTTTTGCACTACCAGGGGTCTGTTCAGACATTTTGTGAAAGGTCCTGTTTTTGTATAATTGCGAAAAAACTATTCATAGTTTGTGAATATAAAATAAGCGTTAAGTCACATTCTTTCAACCAGGGTCCTGTTTTTGTGAATAGGGTCCTGTTATTTGGTATTGAGCCTATACTGCTCAACACAGAATATTCATTTCGGACGAATAATGGAAACAAAATCACTCACATTTGTAATAAGTTCAATTGACACATTTTAAATAACACAACTTAGTTATGCATCACTTTTAATGTGTTACGCATTAAGTAAACTTAAATTTATAATATTTTATTTAAAAAATTGCCAGAAATAAATTTTTTTACATAATATTCTATTAATTTTATGAATAAATATAAATTGATCAATTATTTATTAACAAAAGAAATTATGATTTAATATTAATAAGAATGTGCACACGATGTTTTTAAAAAGTAGAAATATTTTCTTAGAATTATTTGGAATTTAAACATAGGGAAACTTGGAAAACTTCGTTTGTCTCGAACCGTCTTTCTTCCCCCTCCCCCCGGGAAGTGTTTATTCGATTAATAAAACAATAATGAAGATAAAAAAAATTTAAGAAGGGTCCGATTAGAAGATAAATTATTTTGTGAAGAGTCCGTTTCTATGAAAAGATATTTTGTGAAGGGTGCGTTAACGGGCCCAAATTTCTTCTAAACAGACCCCTGACTACACAGATTGTGCTTTAACTATATATTTCTATATATTAATAAAAATATTATTATATGGGATTTTTACTTTCCACATGTTTCGCCTTTTCTTTAAATAAATAAATATTTAAAAAAAAATTAGCGCAGCCTATATAGCTAGACATCATTATTAATTAGTGGAAATGATGTTGTTATAGGATTTCAGCTTTGCAGCGACTGTAATTTCGCAGACGATATTTATTTTCCAAAACCGTTTCTTTCGAACTATTTTTCTTAGTATTAACACCAAAAAGGGGGCAAAATTTTTTAATATCGTTTTTACTTTTTACCGGAAAGTTAAGATTAAAATTTCCCCCGCTCCTTGAAAGCTTTAGGAAGAAAACGATTTGAGAAAAGTTTCTCCTTTTTTGGCGTTAAATTTAATCGGGTAGGAAATATTTTCCGCCCGAATCTCATAAACCTGTCTTCTTTTGGAATTTCAACGAAATAACTTGAAAATGTTTGCGAGTCGTAAAAAAACAGATGAGAGTAAGAAAGTATACCTTTTTTCCCCCCACATAGGGATTTTTCATCGCTTTAATCAGGGAATAAATGGTCCATATGTCCGGATTTAGTGAGTGTTCTCTGCTTTTAATGGAATTTTTATACTTCACTGTCTAACATGAATTAAATACTGATGTTAGTTAGCGTTTCTCTTAAGACTCAAGTGAGATTGCCCTACTTTTTGATCGCTAAATTACCCTATTAAGGGCAAATATATAGCTCGGGCAGAGATTATATTTTAACTTGGTTTGATGTTGTGTTGGAAGTGATTTTAATTTTAAGACATTGTGAGTTGCTAAAAATGATTTCTTTTTATGACTTGATTTTCAATTACTATTCATTTTTATGTTTGTCTTCGTATTATTTAAGATGACATGCAAAATATAAGCATATGTGTAAGATGATTTGAAAGTTTAGTTACAGGAAATGATTTTTCAGTATAGATGGTGTCCAGTATTTATATTTATTACCGTCGCTTAACAACCGACCCAATTTTAAGTTTACTACTACTAATTAGGGTTCGTGATTTTTTTGATTTTCTTTAAAAAAAAAAAAAAAAAAAAAAAAAAAAAAAAATCAGATTTTATTTATTTAAATCGGATTTTTTTGATTTAAATCATATTTTTTTTGATTTTTATTCAAACACATTGTAAGAACTTTAATTTATAATTAAAAATACTTTATAAATGTTTAATCAAAATTAAATTAATGTTAAAACAATATTTATAAGAATATTTTAGAAGTTCTAACTTACTAATATAATTTTTCATTACAATACATAGCTTTGAATGCATAGCAACCATTTTGAAACAAATGCATAATTGAAATTTGAAGACTAGATGAAATAGAGAATTTAATGAAAATGGTCTGTCTAGGTTTTTCTGCGAGGTATTTATTTTGTGAAAATTTAGACTTAATTTCTGAAAATTAAAAATATTAAAAAATCAACACAAAAATATAGATTTATTCGTTTCTTAAGAAACACAAAAATAAAATTAAAAAAATAAAAAAGTATTTTGTGAAAATATTGTTTTTCCTTTGTTGATTTCCAAAGTTGAATTTGTGATGGTACCCTAAGCAGTAGAAAATTTGGCTTGGACAGACTCTTTAACTATTAAATTAAAGTTTCAATTAGCAAACCGTAATTTTAGTTTAAAATTGTGTTTTTTTTTCTCTTGATTTTTAATATGACAAAATAATTGTAACAGATTGTGTTTATAAAAGTAGTCATTCATCAAAAAATAAATAAATATTTAATCTATATATTTTCATATTAAAATATGCATTTTTAATTTTATATCAAAATAGATCAGCTAAAAAATATTTTTAAAAAAATCTATGCACTCATTGGAATTTTTCACAAAATTTCTTAATAGAAAATCTGATAATGTCAAAGATACTGTAAACATATTATGAGAAAAAAATAACAGTTACCAGTTAATAACTCTACTGTCTCAAATAGACTTTGAAAGGGAAGAATGACACTATATCAGGAAAAAATATCTGAATTCTTTAGCCTTTTTTTTCTATTTTTGGCATATTAGGGTACTTTCTTTTTAATATAACCTTAAGCTTTAGAAATATACATTTTCCACCAATGAAATATAATGTAGATTTTAATTTCATGCTGTTACAATCAAAAGGTAGAATCTTAATTAAGATTATTTGCATTTTTTTCTTCAAAATTCATGTCTATTAATTACTTTCTACAGCTATGTAAGTCTATAATAAGACAGCATTAAATGTGTACTTTAATCTGTACTTTCAATCTCAAGAATCAAAAGATTTTTAAAAATGTAATTTCAAATGTGTTGGAATTTATCACCAAGAAAGAAAGTAATTTCGTTAACTAAAATTAATTAACACAGCGATTTATTTAAAATAAATTTTAAAACTAAGAAAAGAAAATAATAAAAGTATCAATATTTTAAAACACTGTTTTTTAACTTTAAAAATCAATATATATATTGATTTTAAAATTGATATAAATCAGTTGATTTAAATCAATGATTTCTTTAAAAAAATCATTTGATTTAAATCAACTGATTTAAATCGTGATTTAAATCAAGCTGATTTAAATCAACGAACCCTGCTACTAATGTTCAACTCCTTAACCTTGTAGTTTTGAGCCCTATCCTGAAGACAAGGGAACTCATGGGTCAAACATTGGGAGAAATTTGCTTTCGTGGAGGACTTTTTTGTAAAATCGCCTACAAAAAAGTCCTCTACATATATATATATCCTCCACTATCAGGGGTCTGTTTAGAAGAAATTTGGGTCCGTTAACCTTCACAAAATATCTTTTCATAAAAACGGACCCTTCACAAAATATTTTAACTTAAAAACGGACCCTTCACAAAATGATTTTTCTTTTAATCGGACCCTTCACAAATTTGTTTATCTTCATTATTATTTTGTTAATCGAATAAACCCTTTCCAGGGCAGAGAACAAGAAAGATGGATGTAAACGAATTAAGTTTTGTCTTCGGCAGACGATTCTTCCATTATTCGTCCGAAATGAATATTCTGCGTTCAGCAGTATAGGCTAAATACCAAATATTTGTATGTTGCATCTCTAATTTAGAAGCAGCAATTGTTTATTTTTTAAAATTTAATTTTTTAAATTATACTTTTACAGTGTTGAGCATAATCTTGTATGTCTTTACAATTTAAAAACTCCTTGAAAAAGTTTTTTATATATATATATATATTTTTATATATATATATTTTTATATATATATATATATATAAATATATATATATATATATATATATATATATATATATAACTTGTAGTTTTAAATAACTTACTCAAAAACACCAAGCGCTGTTTCTCCTAATCTGAAAAATCGACAACTGTATTCTTTACTTTTTCTGAAAGGCACTGTGTGGTCTGATAATATTGTAGCATCAAGGATAAAGTACAAAAAAAATATAAATTGAAAATTTTACTTAGAATCCGAGATGGCGAGAGTAGAGGTCTCTTAACAGTTGTTAAAAAAGTAATAATAATAATAATAAAACATCGCGCAAATAGAGCCATGTTCTTTTTTTTTTTTTTTCCATTATGTATTTGAAATTTCCTTTTCTTCCCTTTCAAATGCTGGTATCAGGTTGAGTTTTACAAATTGTTTTTCAAAATCTCATTTCAAGATCTATTTTCCTTAAAAACGAGATATAAATCTAATGAAGAAAAGAAAAATTTCATCCATGGTTTTACATTTTAAAATAGAAAGGAAAAATTAAATTTAAACCAAATCTACTACAAAAACATTGTTACATTAAAAATATTTATGAATTTCCCTAAGGTATCATCTGTTTCGAAATTTTTTCTACTTGTAAATTATTTTGGTTTTTCATTACTATATATATATTTACTCATATGTAAGTTATTAAAATTTAAGTATTTGCATTAATGTCTCTCATATAATTTCGGGTAAATATAGCTAAGTTTCTTATTACTCTTATATCGTCGTATTACTACGTTTTTTTTTTCTGCAATTAATCTACTAGCTTTCTCATTAAAATATTCATTCTAATTAGGAAGGAAATGTAACGTTATACTGCTGCTGCTTCAACAAAAAATAAGCTTTTATCTAATTAATGTAATGGTAACTTTTATTTTAATAATGATAATGTAATCAAAAATGAAAAGTCTTTATCTATATTGTAACAAAATAAATAAATACAAAAAAATACGAAGAAAATTTAGAAAAACAATAACTTTCATTTATTGCGCATAAGCTGCAAGTAAACAGAACTCATTAGGTAAGTTCAAAATGAAGATAAAACAAAGGAAAATTACAGACATAAGAAGAAGAAAAAAAAAGGGGGGGGGGAGGAAAAATAATAATAATAAGAAATTAACAAACAATTCGGGGAAAAGAAAAGAAAAGGATGAATTTTTTTAAAAAAAAACCCCGGAAAATATAATCTTTTCATCAACCCACACGATTGTATCCGCTAAAATATAAATATATTTTTATATATTTCTAATTAATTGTTACGCAATGGTTATTAGAATTTTAAAATATATATAAATATAAAAACACTTGGAATACAATTCTTGTTAAGTTGTATTATAATAATATTTTTTTATTAATTGTAAAATTTATTTTGAAAAATATTTTTTATAATTAGATAAATATTTTTGTACTTATTTTCCAAAAGTTGCATTATATTAAAAAATTAAGTTTATCTTTATAAATAGTTTATGAGAGCTTTATGTAATTAAATGCAATAAAAAGAAAACAGAATAATTTCTTCACAAAAGAAAAAACGTTTTTTTTTTCATTTGCATGATGGAATAGATTGAGACATGGTTTTTGTCTACATTATGTATAGTACAGAAAAAAAATATATAATAATTTCACTTGGTAAAATTTAATAACCAAGGGTCTGTCCAGACATTTTGTGAAAGGTCCGATTTTCGTGAAATTGTGAGAAAATTACTCACATTCTTTCAACCAGGGTCCTGCTTTTATGAATTTGTGCAAATAGGGTCCGGTTATTACAAAAAACTTTTTCAATGAGTTTTTAAATTGTAAATAGATGATACAAAATTATGCTCAGCACTGTAAAATTATAATTAAAAAAATTACATTCTCAAAAATGAACAGCAATTGCTGCTTCTATATTAGAGATGTAACATACAAATATTTGGCATTTAGCCTATACTGCTGAACGCAGAATATTCATTTCGGACGAATAATGGAAGAATCGTCTGCCGAAGACAAAATTTAGTTCGTTTATATCTGTCTTTCTTCCCCCAACCCTTCTTTGGAAGGGTTTATTCGATTAACAAAACAATAATGAAGATAAACAAATTTGTGAAGGGTCCGATTAAAAGATAAATTATTTTGTGAAGGGTCCGTTTTTAAGTTAATATATTTTGTGAAGGGTCCGTTTTTATGAAAAGATATTTTATGAAGGGTCCGTTAACGGACCCAAATTTCTTCTAAACAGACCCCTGTTTATTAAGAGTTTATAAGAGCTTTATGTAATTAAATGCAATTTAAAAAACTGAATAATTTCTTCACAAAAGAAAAAAACAGTTTTTTTTTTTTTTTTTTTTTTAAATTGTATGATGGATCAGATTGACGTAGATTTTTTCCTACATTATGTATAGCGCGGGAAAGAAGATTTAATAATATCACTTGGTAAAATTTAACAGCATATATATATGTATAATATTAATATGTTATAACTGCAACAAAGGCATGCTAATTTCATAAATGGCATGCTAATTTTAATGATTCATTTATCTCAAATATGCTAATTTATTAGTGCAGATGAACTTATGAATCAGTCACAGAATCTTGCATTCTCTGAATGAATTTATCTTTATTTTGATGGATATCGATTCTTTATCTTTTTTTTGGGGGGGGGGGAAGAATCCGCAATTTGGAAAATGAGGTCCCAATAGCACGTGACGGTACTTTAATAACTACAATCATCAATGCCAATAATCCGAATGAAGTTAACGTCCGATTATAGTAGCTACTTAGTATAATATCAAAAGCTATTTTGCGTTTTTTTTTCCTTCTGTGACTTATGTTTTTTGTTTTATCTACTATCAATGTGATAATCGCGGACAGTGTCTAAAAAATATTTAATTATTATTATTATTATTATTCAAAAGCATTTTTTATTGGAAATTTTAATTTGATATGCTGAGTGATTTGATTATGTTATACATTATGATATAATTTGATATATATTATGAAAATTTATATATTATAATAATTTTTAAAATTGCTGAATTTGAGAAAATGACTAAATTTGTTCTTTCTATTTTAGGTAAGAAAAATTATTCTATGGGCTTATAACTTGTACTGGTATGTAAGTTTGTTTTTTCATTGCAAAATAAGTTTAAACTTAATGAGTGAATATGCTTTTAAAAAAAAATTCGATGAATCAACTAAGATTTTAATTTGTCATTAAAGCTCTTCATTCTTTGAACTTCGTTATGCTATTAATTGAATTATATATTTTATTTTATAACCGTCGTTGAACAGCCAACCCAATTTTTGGATTTACGATTACTAATGTTCAACTATGTAGCCTTGTATTTTTGAGCCCTATCCAGAAGACAAGGGATCAAGTATTGGGAGAAGTTAGCCTTCGTGGAGGACTTTTTGATGGAGCTAACCCGCATTTGCGCTACATGGAGAGGAAGACCACGAGAACCTCCCATGTTTAACCTGACGGTAAAGGAACTCTAACCCATGATCCTTCTACCACTGAGGATATTTTACGTCAGCACTGGGGTCGGTGCAAGCCGGATGCGGAATTCGTATCGAACAGCCATCGCCGGGATTCGAATCTGGTTCACCTTATTAAAAAACGAATCTATCCCCTAACCCAGGGGTCCCCAACCTTTTTGTACCTAAGAGCAAATACCAGAATATCGGTCTAATGGCGGGCACCATTTATTTTTTCAAGATAATTTTTTGGTTGGTAGACATAGGTAATAATACGCACTACATGTAATTTAATTTTAAAAATTAATTTAAGTTTTGAATAATAAGTATTAATATTCTTGTGTAAAATAAATGATTACTAAATTACTTGCAAAACATACGAAGCATAAAAATTATTTATAAAATATATAAAATACAGTCAATGTGTTGTTTGGCATTGCATTTCACTGGCCAGAGCTTCAGAATTAGAAGAATATGATGAAATTCCTGCTCGGAAGCAATCGTCAAGGTGTTCATCTGTAAGTCGTCGTGATCAATATTTTGATTTTATGATATTCATTGTCGAAAGCAATGATACAAACAAGTATATGTGGATCAAAAAAACGACTTTATTCCATTTGCTGCTCTTTTTAAGAATGAAAATTTATTTCTGTATTCCAGATTTCTCGTTTTTCAGATTCAGATATAATAGTTTTGAGGATATTGTTATTCTGAGGATCCAAAATTCTATCTTCACTTTTTCTCAGCCTTACTTGAAGAAATTCTGAAATGTATGTTGCTATTTCGGTTACGTTTATTTGGTTTGTAAAAGGATTTGGTAGGTGACCATAAACTCGATGTTATTAAAGTGTTGAAAGCGCTTTTCAAATTGATTCTGAAACAATTGGAGGTTGATGACGAATGTTGATAAGTCAATTTAACTGTTGTCCATCGTTTTTTTTCCTGTTTGGAAAATGCACAAGAGACTTCATTTTCAAATGTGATATCCACAAAACTAGCTTCTCTGAACGAGTTTATAGCCCCTATCATTCTTGTTATATGTTTGTCCTTCCCTGCAGCTCCAACTTTAAATTATTTAGTTTTTCCTTTATGTCTGTTACGAAAGACAAATCTGCTAGCCAAAGAGGATCTCTAAGTTCTAAAAATGTTTGATTTTTGGCAGCAAGATAATTTTTAGTTTCTTTAATTAAATGTATAAATCTATCAATATATCTGTGGGCATGGGATAAAGCTCGTTTTCCCTGGCGTATTCTATTTTGGTTGTGTTTATCATCAATATTGAAAAAGCAAAAAAGATTTGCATAGCATTTAATGGGAAAAGGAAAAACTGAAATATTTTATCGTTGGGCACAAGCAGCGGGCTCACCTAGACCGATCAACGGGCGCCATGGTGCCCGCGGGCATAGGGTTGGGGACCCCTGTAACCCATCGCAATTCAAAATTGATTTATATAGGAATATTTTAACGCAGTTTCCCAAAGTGTGGTACGCATACCCTCTGGGGTACGGGAGCAGTTTAGAAGGGATACGCGTTCTTATGCGAAATATCTTGCAACAAGCGCAAAGTTTAAAAATTCTTATTCAAAAACAAAGCTATAGCCATGAAAGTTTACGATGACGTATTTTTCAATTGGCTATTTTTTGCACAGTTAACAGTTAATATTTAGTGGTGTCAACAGCCAGTTGTGATTTTTAACTTTTGTGCAAGTTTTTTATAGCAAGTTTTTATCAGTGGTACACAGCGTTACGAAACATTTAGAAGGGGTACACAAAAGTTATAAGTTTGGGAAACACTGTTTTAATGTATAGATAGATGTAAGTTGTTCTTCATTAGAATGATGGATTTTAAAAATTTACAGGCTAAAGATAGTCAAGGCTAAAATGAAATATTTCAGCAAATTTATGTGTCAGTATTAATTTTTATCCCTAATTTCTCGGTTTTAATTAAAAAAAAAAATCGACAGCTGGCATTGCAAGTTTCATTGACCGTTTTTTTTTCGCTTCATTTTCATATATGCATATTTCGTCCTCCGATTACGACATGTGCTTGTGGCTAAAGATGGACATTCATCTGAGTGATAATTTAGACATAATGGCCGTAGCACAAATGTATGGGGGGGATTTGGCACACTTCTATTTATATAGGACTGGTGAGCATTATTCTTAGCACTTAGACATCTTTCAAGACAATGTTCGTTAACTCCGGAAATATTGGTCTTATCGCTTTGCAACTCAGTTCAGAAATATCATTTTGTCGCCAGGTCTGCAGAAGTGTAGCCAAATCGAGTCTTCCATAAGGAATACATTAGGCGTTATTTTCTCGTTAATAATTTGTGACTTTCTTGCATATTTTCTAATTAAACTGTTCATTTAGAAATAGTCTGAGATATTGAACCTAATAACAATAATAATATTCACAAAATTATGCCCACATTTGCTGATTCGTAACAATATCAATCCGTTCTTCGATTAAAATTCTATTGAATTAAAATCGTTTTTCGAATTGAGGAGTCGTTCATAAATGACGTTGACGTTATTATTATTTTTTTTCCAGTATTTTTGAATCCTCCTTCCTTGTGTCATAAAGTGACACCCATCACCATACCCTACCCCTATAACATGTTACATTTTATTATTTAAACATATATTAACAGTTCAGAAGCAAAACGAATGTTATTGATTATATTTCAAACTTTAAATTTTAAAATGTAACTAAGTTTTTTAAAGACAATATTGAGTGTAATTATAATGTTTAGATGTGTACTACTTTTGATGAAAAAGATATTAAAACCATTAATACAAAAATATTTTCAAATTTAGACTTGAAATATTTTTATTTTATCCAAAAAGGAGGGATGTCGCACTTGTCCTTCTTTCCCTTTATCACACACTGTCGCAATTTCACGAATACCCCTTCCTTTTCCCCAAACGCAATTCATTTATGGCCTGTCCATCACTTGTATTTCTTTCCATTTTAAACGAATTAAATCAAATTTTTATTTTGCGATCGCAGTGCCACCTATGAACCAAAATGAATAACGAACTGGGATATTTTTTTTTGGAGAATTCAAATCTGCAATAAAAACAGAGGCTCCTATATATTTGCACCTCCCACTCTAAGGGATGAGATAGGGATATTAGTTTGGGTTCTATATCTTTAGATACATTTTTGTAAAATATTAAACTCTGATTTTTTGTGTGATTCAATTTGTATTTTTGGAGTTGTGTATTTCTTGAAATACATCTTGATAAAGATTCCAGAACTTTTTTAACACACTACATATTTTTATGGACATATTGGATGATGTTTAGATTTTACGTGCAAGTTGTTAAGTCGAAATTCTCTTGAAAATTGTTCTCTTGAAAATTGAATTCATCACTTTTTTTTATGTAATATTTTATTTATTTTACTATTTTATTTTTTCATAGTCGTTCCTTGTTGCTGCAATCTGAAGGGAGAACAGAATTTAATTAGAGCGCTTCATAATTTTTTCCCCTCTGTTTGTCTTGAAAAGAGAGAATTGCCTCTGACAGTTTGATTTTTAATTTCGATTCTCACTGTTTTTTTTGCACCTCTTTTAAAATTATTTCCCTCAGCTTAATTTCCTGTAATTGCTTTTTCAGTATTTTTTTATTTATTCAAATTTTATCTTCCCTAGCATATTTAATTTTCGTTGCTATGTGTTGTATTTAAAACAACGTTTTTGCATATTACAGAAACAGAGCTCATTTTTAAATGATTTTTTTTTTAAATCTTGAGTTTATTATTTTGACTTCTGTGTACTGTACATGTTTTAGGTTGCACGATTGCTCAAGACTTTAATTATATCCAAAAAATATTTAGAAATGTTTATTAAGTATATTATTTTAGTTAAAATGTTATACATTGCTGTAAGTTTTTTTTTTCTAGACTATTTACTCGAATAATTTAAATTTCGTAGCTCTAATATAAAATGCTCTTGTCTACTGTTGTGTTGAAAAAATATGAATTGTGAAAAATATGGCCTATAAAATTAAGTTTTATGTAGACCTTTTTTAAGGAATTTTTTCAATATAGTTCTATGTATTATCCTTGAAGTTAAATATTATTATTACTTAAATGTTAAGTTTATAAGTTTAAATTTTTAGTTTTAAGTTGAGCTTTTATAATTATAAGACTTCCACTAAGTCATGGTAACCGGTAAGCGTGATATGAAATCATCATGCGCTCAGATCCCATTGGCGACTTGGTGCAATTACACCATATAGAAGAAAAACTAAGTGTTTTTCGAAAACGGTAACAGTGAGCAAAAATTGTTCATGTTGAAGAATTGTCTTACGGTAATACTAAATCAATACAGTAATATTAAATAAAAAAAAGGAATATTAATTGAATACAGATTTCGGGAATCATAACTGGTTAAAAAAAATTCCTTACTCTCGTAACCCCTGTGACCCTTCCATGGAACCATAGGGTTCCGCTGCTTTGTTGTATTTTATGTGTAACAAAAACACTAGATTTAATCTTCCTTCCTATTCAAACAAACTAAAAACACCAATTTTAAGAACTAAAACTCGAAATCTTTCATAAACTTTTATTTTATTTCATAAAAGCTACTTACGTAAGCAACTTACATGACAGGATGACATGTTTTAAAAAAAAAATTTGAATGCTCTAAAAGGAATAATAATAAAAAAAAACAAAAAAAAACGCATAAATTTTCGAAACCTTATATGCAGCAGTCTATGGCCCCATCCCCGAGATTTTTCGCTAATGCTGTCATTTAAAGCTTCAAGCCTCTCTTTAAGGTTTCAATAAAATTGCTTTTGTATTCCAGGGTATGATAGTACAAAAGTCGAACTCATATCATAAAAAGGAGAGGGAATCTTTCACATGGTAATGTCATCATTTTTTTCTTTTCTGAAAAATAAAAATCGCTCCTAGCTTTGCATAGAAACGATCAATTGCGTAATGCTTAGAGGTTAAGGTGTGCTATTTGAGGTTTATGTTCCGAAGGTAAACAGCCCGTGGCGTGACTTTGGCTACGGATGGCTGTTATAATTGGCGCATAATTTCGTGCTGGATATCCTTGATTTTTCGTGTCGTAGTCATGGGGATACAGAAAGAGCGTCGGCGAGTTCTTATCAGGTAAAGCATTGTTCTTTAAGTAACTAAAACTGAAAAAAAAATATCAGGGGTTTGTGACTTTCAAAGAATATCAGCTTCATGAAAAGTGTTATTTTATGTTATATGCTTGGTATAATTTAAATAACATTTTATTGAAATATATTCGTAGTTAATATCCATGAAAATCGTAATAATTTAAATATGTATAAAACTGTTCTACTAATCTTATAATTTTAAAAAGAAATAGTTAAATTTTTGAGGCTCCGATTTTCATCAAGGAAGGAGAGAAAAAAAAGCTTATTCAATATTGACAAACTACAAATCTAAAAAAAAACAAGCTGCGAGAAAAGTAAACGTATCTGTAGGGGAAAAAAAGGAAAATCCCGTACTTGTTGCTGTTTTATATTTTAATAATTTTTTTCTTCTAAAATTTGAGGTATTATATACTATTCTCAGTGTATGCAATGTCAGGTCAAACATTTAAAAAAAAAAAAAAAAAAAAAAAAAAAAAAACTTCGCTGACATTTATATAAAGACGTTTTTCTTATATTAGTGAACCACAGACTTTTATGTGTGTTAGTTATAGCCCTTTAACATTTACAAAGTGGGGCTTATCATTGTTTCGCAACTGGAGCTTTGTGCTTATTATAAGAATGGAGCAAAATATTAATATGAAGGAAAGCTTGGGTTTTGTGTTAGTGTTATTGTTTAAAATTAACGTAAACGTTGCATTTTCTTTGTTTAAATATTTCATTGACAGCATACTCATGGATTTTCATGATTCTCAACTAGGTAAAACGTTTTCTTTAAACTGGCGATATTTTTGTTAAAATTACGATTTTTTAAAATTCTCTTTATTTTATTATAATTATCGTTCGGGCTAATAAAGGATCGGATTTTTTTATTAATGGTAACCCGTAGCGCCGTGGTGGCTTAGGTGATAGAGTGCTCGCCTCCCAATGAGGTGACCCGGGTTCGAATCCCAGAGAAGGCTGGTCGATTCGAATTCCGCACCTGGCTCACATCGACCACAGTGCTGACGTAAATTATCCTCAGAGGTAGACGGTTCATGGGTTAGAGTCCCCTTACCGTCAGTTTAACGGTGATCGGTTTTCGTGGATTTCCTCTCCATGTAACTCAAATGCGGGTTAGTTGCATCAAAAAGTCCTCCACGAAGACAAATTTATCCCAATATTTGATCCTGGAGTTCCCTTGTTTTCTGGATTGGGTTCTAAATTAAAATTCTACGGAGTTGAACAATAGTAGTAGTAAACCCAAAATTGGGTCGGCTGTTCAACGACGCTTATAAAATACAATTAAAGATATCAAAAAACACCTGGACCAATTTTGTTGCCAGCTAAGAACAAACATTTACATGTGCGTGAAATCATCCTACTGGCAGAAAAATGGCGCGATTTATTTCACCAGAATAGACAATGTGTGATTCAATAAAATATTTTTCACTATAGGAAATATATATTTAATTTTATAAAATCTAATCGTATCTAGCGATATATATCTATATTATAACGATATATCGTTAAAAAATAAAAATTTTTTTTTTTTGGGGGGGGGGGGGAAACTGCAGTGATGTTCTGTTTTGAATTATAAAAAGAATTGGTTGTTCATTCAACAGTATTTATCTTATTTTTGTTTTTGGTATGAGACGTTTTGTAGATTTTTAAATATTTAATTATTCTATGAACTTAAGTGCTATTTTTTCCGTTCTTTCTCTCTCTCTATTGCATGGTATAACTATAAAACGTTCGAATTTAAGGCTTTTTATTTTCTTTGAGAAAAAAAAAGGCTTCGGAAAACAGCTTTAAAGAATGTAAATGTGCCCCGTGAATAAAAATGTCACCACCTATAAGTACAAAATGTTCATGCTGGAAATTTAAACGGTCTCTTCCGACGAAAAAAAAAAAAAAGAAGCCGAAAGTTAAAAAACCTTTTCCAAAAACACATTCCACGCTGTGTATATCGTTTCTTGCCTACCTTATTTAATTTTCCAGAAGTTTTCCCTATAAAGCAAGTGTGCCTGCATGTTATTAAATAGAACTTTTCCCTTTTCTTAAACACTTCAACACCTCCCACTTTTGCCCTACTTTGCACAAAAAGTATTCTCTTTTTTCCTCACACCGTCCTTTCACTACTTTTCTTAAATTACTTGAGACACTCTGTAGCGGCGGATGTCCTTAATTTTGGATAAAATTACCGGTCCGTCCTCCCCTTTTTTTTCTTCTTTTTTCCTGGGGTGTATAGGAGTGGGAAGAGTGCCAAGAACGTTCTTAGTTCACCTTATCGCCCCTACAAAATGAGGGCTTCTCTTTTGTGTGCAAAGGGGGTTGGTATGCGTGTCTCTTACCCGTTCAAGTTCTTCCTGAAAAGAAGTGTACTTTTTATTTTATTACTATTACTCATTTTTGTTATAAAAAGAGGGTTTGGATAGTCCGAACAGAGTGAGATAATCTTGAGTGCTAGCAATTGTATTGGGCATATAGAGTAAGCTCATTCTAAAGTATAAAATTATTTTATAAATTACTCTCATTATTTATACTCTTTCTCATTATTTATACTCTTCACCTTTTTGAAAGAGTTAGGCACCTGGTCCCGAACTTCTGGGTTACTACCTCCGATTTATTTTTACTTCTAAGCTGAAAAAGAAAGCCGTCCTATGTTATTGTACTTGTACTGTTTAAAACATGGCTTTACCCCCTTTGACCCCTTTTATTAAATATTTTCAAAGTTGAAGTAGCCTTTCGTCGATTAATACTCGTACATTAACAGGGTGCGTAGCGTTTTTAAAAAGTGCTTAAAGGTGCTTATTTTCGATTTTCGTTTTTTAAAAGTCCTTAAAGGTGCTTTTTTCATTGGGTGTTTTTAAAAAGTGCTTAATTTTCCTTTCTTTTTTAAAATGAGATTTTTCTTTTACTTTGCTGATTTTCGCTTCGAGTTATGCAAAAAGACGCAGTTCACATTGTTCTATTCAACGTTTTCACAATTAATTCAATCCCAATCTATTTCGGTGAATTGTCAGCCCGTAGCGTATGAAAACGCCATTCGTTTTACATGATTCAAAATTTCATGACTTTTGACAATTGTCAAAAACAGTGCCAAAAGGTTTTTTTTTTTTTTTTACTTTTTGACATGACGATTAAAGCAAGATAAAACCGTCAATTGTCGAAAACTTTCCAACCCTGCCTGATATTTTTTTAAAGTGCTTAAAAATATTTTTTGAGTGCTTAAAAGGTGCTTATTTTTTGTTGAATAATTTGACTGCGCACCCCGATTTAAAATTATCATCGAATACTTTCTTTCTAAAGTGCTTAAAGTCAACCTTGACCAGACTGTGGGTCATAAGATCATTAAGGATTCCATAGGTGAAAAAAAATTGGAAACCGTTGATCTCGCCAATATTTACTCTGCAGAAAACCTTGTCATTAGGATTATCAACCTATAATCTGTACTTCCTATAAATAATGTTCTTTTTCCGGTTTTTTTGTTAATCTATTCATTTCTTCCAGACTGTTAATAAATAGGAAGGATTCATTGTCCAACGGTGTTATTACGCTTAATTAGTCACTGTAAAGCTAAGATGAACGACTCTTTTGTATCTTCCATTGTTATGACCGACGCTAATCTCGTATTCATGTTGCGTATCGTGTATGACTAACGATTTTTTTTTTTTTTTTTTTTTTTGTAGACGTTCAGTCGTGTTAATAACATTGACAAGTTTAATTTATTTTCTTAATGTTTACCGTAAGTCCGTTGAACTAATGTTTAGTGTCATGAACCGCTCTTTGGTTTCCGAGATTAGACCATCGATTTCTATGTCATCCTGATATACGAGATTTAAGTAAGTAATGGCAAAATATGTAATTTTTACTTGGAAACTTTGCAGCGTAGAGGGGAAAAAAAAGATTTAAAAAAAAAAAAAAAAAAAAAAAAAAAAAAAAAAAAAAAGATTACAAGCAGAAATATATTTTGGTATTTTTTAATTATAAATCCAGTCTAATGTTTAATTATAAAAATCTGCTTGTTTTTCGGAATTATAGTTGTATTAAATTAAAATTTCAAAAAAAAAAAAAAAAAAAAAAAAAAACTAGTTTCAAATTTTTTTTCTCCCATTCATATTTAAAAATTTATCAATGATTGATTTTGTAAATTAAAGAAATTCCAACGATGAATAACTGTTACTCTTAGATCTAAATATCTGCTAAAATGAAAAATTATTGATAAATGAAAAATAGTTGAAAGCGAGCCTTGTTAGATTTTACCTTTAACGCAAAAAAAAAGAAAGAAAAGAAAGACGCAGGTGTTTAATGCACTATTCCATTACCATAAATTATTGAAATGTTAAATATAATATTTTTTTCATTTATTTTGACCTAAATTAATACAAAATAAAGAAGTTAGAAAATATTTTAATAAAAATTCTGCATCGAATCATTGATAATGATAAATTTTAATTTTTAGTGTACTTTACATTTACATTTTATTACCCCCCTACTAGATGTGCGGGCGTTTGTCAGCTGTTGTGGCAGCCAAGGCTGCAAGGGGCTGTTGCGTTGACAAAGAAGAAGATATGGTTACCATGAATGGCCCAAATCGAGAGAATGTCGACTTTTACCGGTGAATGTCAACAATCCCATAGTCGCTTTGGTGAATGCCCGAAATATTTGTTATATCCGATTTGATGTTAATTTATTCGTTGATATTATTATATTTTAATATCTGTTCAGGATATTATATTTTAATTATGTTCAGTATATAGTTCAGGAGAATCATGAGTGTTCGGAACACCGGTTGAATGCATACTGGGCAGTGGCACTGAATCTAAAAAAAAAAACAACAACAATGAAGTAGGGCATGGCGGGAAAATGTATACCGGGCAGTGGCACTTAACTAGACCTAGTATATATTTCGGACATTTACCAAAATGATTATCAATATTCACCGGTGGAAGTTAACAATCACCGATTTCGTACATTCACAATCAGGGTCTGTCCAGACATTTTGTGAAAGGTCCGTTTTTCGTAAAATTGTGAAAAACTTACATTCTTTCAACCAGGGCCCGCTTTTATGAATTTGTGCAAATAGGGTCCGTTATTGCAAAAAAAAAAAAAAAAAAAAAAAAAAAAATTTCTTGGAGTTTTTAAATTGTATAGACATACAAGATTATGCTCAACACTGTAAAATTGTAATTAAAAAAATTAAATTTTAAAAAATAAACAACAATTGCTCCTTCTAAATTAGAGATGCAACATACAAATATTTGGTATTTAGCCTATACTGCTGAACGCAGAATATTTATTTCGGACGAATAATGGAATAATCGTCTGCCGAAGACGAAACTTAATTCGTTTACATCCATCTTTCTTGTTTTCTGCCCTGGAAAGGGTTTATTTGATTAACAAAATAATAATGAAGATAAACAAATTTGTGAAGGGTCCGATTAAAAGAAAAATCATTTTGTGAAGGGTCCGTTTTCAAGTTAAAATATTTTGTGAAGGGTCCGTTTTTAAGTTAAAATATTTTGTGAAGGGTCCGTTTTTATGAAAAGATATTTTGTGAAGGGTCCGTTAACGGACACAAATTTCTTCTAAACAGACCCCTGACAGTAGTATCGTGTGATATGTGACAAGAGGTGGGAGGGGGGGGGGATCGTAAATATAGGAAAATAGTGTGATATCGCGAATGGCTTAGTGTTTAATGAATAATTGTTTAACATTTAAAAGTTTTATGTATAATAACTTTCAAACTTTATTCACTTTAATACAATTTCGAATATTTTTTCGAAAAGTAAATTCCACGTATCCTATCCAAAATCAGTTTAGAATCTCGTGTATTGAAACACTCATAAGCGGAACGTCAGCATTTCTTGATTTCAGTGTAGTAAAGTAAATTTTTTTGTTGAGAAAAATTTTCCGTTTCAAGATTAGTTGACAACTTACGCATTCTTATTCGGTTTTTTGTAATGAATTTTTATTGACTTAAAATAACTGCCTTTTTTAATTTTACTTTCTTTGAAGCTTGCTTGTTTTTTAAAATGCTAGTTAAACTTATTTTCCCGTTTTTTCTTTCTCTCAAAATTTGCTGGTTTCCTTGTTTTTAAATTAGATTACTGAAATTTACTCATATAGTTGATTTTTTTTAGTCAACTTTTGACTCATGACTTTTTTGTATCCTGTTTTGTCTCTTGTAAGATCACTTCTGTTTCATTCTATTCAGATGCTAATTGTTCTTTGTAATTTTTTTTTATTAATTTCATTACTCGTTTTTTTCATGGACTCTTCTAATTTTTGTAAGTATCTTCTTCCTTTGTCTACGCCTTTTCTAATTATTAAATCTACGCTTATGTTTCCTCGTACGTTTCTTCGTTCTTGTCTACTTGATTAGTTTTTAACCGCGTTTAGTTTTTAACTATTAAATCAACATATACACATTTCCTCTTTTTTTCCTACTTTCTTACTTTTTAGTCAGTTTTTTTTTTCGTCAACTCAATATCTAGCAATTAAATTTACATGTTTCCTTTTATTATCTTCAACTCATTTCCTCATATTTAAGTTAAATAAGATTTCGTTTCAATTGCGCATTTTTTCCCTTCCCCCCTGGTCAATTGGCTAGACTCCCCCCCCCCGCCTTCTCTTTCCTGTCTATTCATTCTATAGTCACCTGATTCAGTAAATCAAGAATAAAAAAATATTTTTTTTCCCCTAGTTTTATTATAACTCAACGAAGTTTCTGAAACATTTATTCAAACACAGGTAAATTAATTGTAAAAAGGAAAAAAAAAATTCTATAAACCGGAATAAAGCAAGAAAAAAACAAAACAAAAAACTTCAATCAATTAGTTAAGACTTGATTAACGCAAAGAAATAACGTTAAATACAGCTTCAATATGTTTTATTTGAAAATATTTTTTTAAAAACATTTTGTTACTTGAACCATGCTTAAAAAAAATTCTTATTTGTTTAAATGCAGATTTTTTTCTTCCTTCCTTTAAGAACGTCTTTCATTGAAACATTTTAAATTTACGAAAAAAAAGAAGTTTTTAATTCTTTTTAAAGGACACTTACAATGAAATAATCTCATCAAACTAAATAATAAAAGCCTTCCGGGGCAAAAAAAAAAAAAAAAAAAAAACTCTTAAGCCAATAATAGCTATGTACTTAAATCGTAATTTTTAAAGTTTCTGAGCGATACTTGACTAAAAAGTTTTTTTTGCTAACTGCAAAAAAAAGAAACCTTAAGCACCAGTCTAAAAGATTTCCAAATAAGTTTGTGTAATTCAAGAATATTTTAATCAAAAATATTTGAATTATAATATTGTGTTGGCAACCAAGTTCCCGCCTTTTTTTCTTTCTTTCGAATTTTAACTAGCCACTTGGCATTAAATGTTTTTTGGCATAATGTCTTACGAAAAACAATATTTTGTTCTACCGTTTTTTTTCTCTTAGTTATTTTATGTCAATAAATCAGATAATTTAAATGGAATGTCATTTTAAGAAAAAAAGTATTTTTGACATCTTTCTTTTGCTTTTAATCAAAAAAGGCCGTGTAAGGATGGGTGCCACTCTTCAGTCCTGGGGACTGAAATCAGTCTTGAGAAGAATCAATGGACTAATAAATTCTATCAATTAAATTTACTTTTTTTTCCCTTCGAAATTTAAAAAAAAAAATTTATCTTAATGAAAGCATATGATATGGTAATGATGTCAGGACTTTTATTTATCTTCTTTTTGTCAGCTTCACTAAATCTTATTCTTAAAACCTTGACAAATGGGATCGATTGAACTTCATCTACTTGTGTAATTAAATTTGTACTTTTGCTGAATCCAAATCTGCTCGAGTTTGCTTCCCCCACCCTAACCTATTGTCATGCTGGCCAAAGTTAAATCAAGATTACTTTTTTAAATAAGAAATTATAGTGCTAGAAAAAAAAGTAACGGTTTCGTGAAAAATAGATTTGAATGGTTTCAGGTTGTTCAGTAATAGTTGTAAAAAAATATGCAAGGTTAGCTGTTATTTTCGTTTTGTTAGCTAAAAAAACATAAAATAGTAAAGAAAAAAATAATCAAATGATGGATTTAATATGTAGGCTATTATCATAGAAAGGTAAATTTTGGTGTCAGAGAGCTATAAATTTCTAAAAGTTTGGTAAACAACACTAGACAGTATTATTTGGTCAAAAAATAAGTTCAGTCTTGAAATTTTTTCAGAGTGGTACCCCTGCGTGTAAGAGCTTCTCGGGGACAATTGCGTTGTGTATGAGGGGGCTGACATGCGAAAAGAACTACTCGTGACTGGTATGCCAAATTTAAAAATAGAAATTTTTACTATAAAGATGGACTTCGTTCAATGCCGTTGAGTTCGATTAAAAATGATTAAATCAACTTGCGCACGAAAATTTACGCCAGACGTTAAAAAAACTGATAGAGAATAAATGCAATGAATGATGCTTCCTTACTTTAAGGTATTCACTGATTTTAACAGGACACTTGGAAATTACTGTAAGTTAATTAAAAAATTCTGTCTCTGCAACAAACAGGAGGATAAAACGCTCTGAGTTCGAACTTTGTCATATTGAATATGTTGGCTAGATCCTGCACCCCCCATCCGACAGCATTGAAAATGTGGGTTAGTTTAACTCGAATCACGAAGCGGAAAGGCAAGTTCATCACGAAGGCGGAATTATCCAATGCTTGTCCCAAGAGTTCGCTTGTCTTTTGGATAGGGTACTTTTGAATTGGGTACATAATCGGTACAAGCTGCAACAAAAAGAAGTTCAGTATTGCCATTAGAGCCGTGATGGATCAGGGGGTAGAGCGTTCACCTTACTATGAGGGGGGAACTGGGTTCTAATCCCAACGATGACTGGTCGATACGAATTCCGCATCCGACTTGCACCAATCACAGCACTGATGTAAAATATCCTCAGTGGTAGACAGATAATGAGTTTGAGTCCCTCTGCCGTGAAGCTAACCGCTGGGGGTTTTCGTGTTTTTCACACCATATAACGGAAATGCGGACTAGTTCCATCAAAATGTCCTCCACTAGAGAAAATTTCTCCCAATAGTTGATCCAGGAGTTTCGTTGTCTTCTGGATTGGATTCAAAATTACAAGGCTACGGAATTGAACATTGATAGTCGTAAACCCAAAATTGGGTTGGCTGTTCAACGACGGTTATAAAATATAAAAAATTATAAAATATGGGGCACGGGCATTGATTGTAAACAAACAATCAATTGCGGGTGCCTGGGTGGCGAGGTTGTCATAGACTTAACATAGGGAAGTTTAAAAATAAAGTGTTTTTAACTTATATTCTGAATTTATTTAGAATATTATATATATTTTTCAAAGGATAGTGTACTAAACTTTAAATTGTGATGCCGTTTTAATTGAAAATTTCCTTTTAATTGCTGCAATTTGAGGATTTATATTTGATCACTCTGTTTACATATTTCGTGTGATTTGTAAAGTTATGACAAAACATGATTAGAAATAAATGTATAAAATATCTGCATTAAAATGAATAATATTATTTAATATTTAGTGTTTTATTTATGTGTGTATGTTTTTATTTATTTTAAAGCTGATATATATTAAACATAGTTTTGAGTACATCATAGTCAATCTTATTAATTCATGTTACTTTTCTTAATAGTATTTTTATTCTGAATGGAACTTCTGACTTTTATTTTTTTTAGAAAACTTGTCTTCTGAACTTTGAATTAGGATAGATTTATGATTCATTTATTCCATTTTTATTTAGTAAATTGTAGGTTCCAGTAGAATCACCATATTTTTAATGTTGTTTACTTCTTACATGTTATTTATATTGTTGTTGCTACTCTAACATACTCACTATGCATGCATCAAAATGATGTACATATATTAAAATTAATATCATTACTAAAGATCTTGTATTTTGTTTATGTTTTTTAAGTCATTAAAGCAGAGTTAATACAAAAATATTTTTTGTGCATGAGTGTCTCACAAAAGAAAATTTTAAATTAAAAAAAATCTTGTTCTGATCCTATTTAAGAGTATTTACATTAGTGTTTAGAGCTTTTCTTAGTTAAATAATGGCTAATTGTATGAGAATAAGTTTTTACTCACATTAAAATGTAAATCAAATACATAAATTATAGAAAGTATATGCAATGTTCTGTCACACATTTAATACTAAAAGTAATTGAATCACATCTATTTATTTAGCAAATTTTATCGCAAATATAATACTGAGGAGTGATCTGCCTCCTCGACATTTAATACTAAAAGTTATTGAATCACATGTATTTATTTAGCAAATTTTATCACAAATATAATGCTGAGGAGTAATCTACCTCCTCGACATTTAATACTAAAAGTTATTGAATCACATGTATTTATTTAGAAAATTTTATTCCTCGACATTTAATACTAAAAGTTATTGAATCACATGTCTTTATTTAGCAAATTTTATCGCAAATATAATGCTGAGGAGTGATCTACCTCCTCGACATTTAATACTAAAAGTTATTGAATCACATGTATTTATTTAGCAAATTTTATCGCAAATATAATGCTGAGGAGTGATCTACCTCCTCGACATTTAATACTAAAAGTTATTGAATCACATGTATTTATTTAGCAAATTTTATCGTAAATATAATACTGAGGAGTGATCTACCTCCTCGCCGTGTACACTTCTAACATATTTCTATGACTAAAAGATCTATTACTTCTGGCATGTGTTCTAACTCCATGGTCAGTTTGACATGGATGATAATCACATTATCCATTGTAATACCATTCGTAAGATTATTGTTTCCAAGTGATACTAAAAAGCAAAGGGACAAATCGTTTATTTTATTTATTTATTAATTTTTTTTTTTTTTTTTTTTTTGTGATCAATCATTTGCATTATAAGTTATTTAAAATTTGTTATTCTTTCTCCTTCTCATTAAGCAAAATAAACAATTTTGTTTAAACTTTTCTTGAAACATGAAGGATATTTCTTAGTAAGTAAATCTAAACAGCATTTGAATTATTTAAGAAGAATATAACTAAAACTCTCTTATGTTTTTAATTCAAAACTGTTGAAACTCAGAAAAATACAATTGGAATTAACATACTTAATAGACATATGAATTAAACTAAATATATTTTGCTTTATGTAATGGCAAAATTAAAATGGAAGTCGATTGTTAGCCCGACAGCAACGAGCAATTCAAAGGTGTTTGAATAAGACATCACCGATAAATATTCACTATGATGACTATTAAGCTGTGTACATAGAAATTTCTTTTTTTTAATTTTCCATTCTTAGAAAGTCTTTAAGCGGCGATTGAATAAATTTGCAAAACATAGTTGTAAACTTGACATTTAGTGATAATCAATGTACTTTTATTTATTTCATTTAATGCCCAGGTCAATTGCATTAGAAATCATCATTATTGATACAGGTTCAATTCTAACAAAATAATATATAAGTCATCTCTGATAGAGTTAGCTATATAGGAAAAAAATTCAGGTAAAGAAGAGTTAATTACTATATAGAATATATAATACAATAAGTTTTACATTATTTCACTGATATCAACAGGGTGCTCTACAAATGGGGAGCTGAAATTTGTAAGTAAAATAGACACTATATTCTTAAAAGAGCAAATAACAGGTATGCATTTAGCATGTGATTTGCACATGCACGAGGCGTGCCTCTTACATGTAGTTTTTAAACAGTCACTCGCATATGTAAAACATTTGAATATAATGTTGGTTAATGAACTCACCGCTAAGCCTCATGGTCCTGAGATAGAGTAGCGGATTCATAAATTATAGTTTTCAAAGAAATATTTATCACCCAATACAAACTATTAGAAAAACTGCAAGAAATATTAAATTTTCACATGCTTATGTCAAAGCTGAGATAAGTTTTTACCTGAAATTATGTGCATTGGAATAAGATAAGTGGCAATGAATTAAAAAAAAAAAAAAAAAGAACTTAACACATTATTTAAAAACAAGAAGAAAAAAATAAAGCATTTACGCAGGATATTTATTATATATTTTTCTCAAACCTCTTCTTTTTGTACTTCATGGATATTCAACTAATTATTTAAATAATAATTTTCGAAGAAAAATTATTATTTCAACATAATTGGGTTATAAAATATTATTTAGCTTAAATTCTGAATGCAAGAATAGAAATTATTTTACAATAAACCTTTAATTATTAAATAAATTTCTTTACATTTTTGTTTCCCTCCCCCCTTTATTTACAATTGATGCATTATACTGACTGGAAAGCATACAAATCCTACACTAAATTCAATGTTGTTTAATAGACAGTTTAGGACAAACATGCATAATGACTAGTAATTTTTAAGAAAATTTAAAGAAAACAAATCAATACAAACATACGCACCTTCATACTATGCTATCACCGTGTTGTGGAGTACCTTAAAGTCAGACTTAATTTTGAAAGAAGTCTTCATGAGTGTCCTTAAGGATTGATGCGGCTTAGAAGGGGCAATAGGCGGAAAGATACTTGATATTAAATAAGAAACAAGTTTCCTCACTAAAGCCCCACTGAGCCATTCTGCATCCTTTGAAGATCCAATTGAATAATATTTTTCATTTCATCATGTCTTGCTTTAAATAATTCCATCTGCTTCTGCACAATTTCTTTTGAATTGTTTTCTCCATACGAAGTTACATCCTAAATTGAAAGGAAACAAGTGTGAGGGAGAATTATGAAACAGGCATTATACGTAATCTACTAAATAATGTCTGAAGTAAAAAATGAACAACTATTTCTGATATGAATCATAACAAACATTATCTTTAAGGGGAGAGCCTACTAACCTAAAAATAAGAATTTTCTTTCTTTAAATATCATTGAAATCTAACTAAAACATATGAAAAAATTTGATACATAGAATAAATTAGTTCTACTCTTAATAGACAAAATAATTAAATAATAATTTGTATTTGTGAAAATATCAGCAAAATCCTTATTGGAAGCTCTGCCACCCAGAAGTTCATTAATAAAAAAAAATCAATTTTAATGTACATTAAAAAAATTTTGTTTATTATTTTGCTCTGTTTATGAAACAGGCATTATATTTTATCTTAAATAAAAAATCAAAAACTAGTTTTAATATGAATCATAACATATTATCGTTAGAGAGAGCACGCTCAACCACATAATAAAAGACTTCTTTCACAAACATTAACAAAACCTAATTAAAACATTTGAAAATATTTGATATATATATGTTTAGAATAAATTAATTCTACTCTTAATAAGCAAAATAATTAAATAATAATGAGTATTTGTGAAAATAACATCTAAATCCTCATATTCGAAGCTCTGCCACCCAGAAGCTCAACCACACAATACAAGACTTCTTTCACAAATTTTATCAAAACCTGATTAAAACATTTTAAGAAGCTTAGTACATTTAAGGAAAATAACTAAGTCTACAGTTAAAAAACAAAATAATTAAATAATAAAGTGTGTTATTAAAAATTTTAAAAAAATCCATTCACTCAAAGCTGCCACCCGGAAGTTTATTTACAAAAACAAAGCAATTTAAACACTGTAGCAAATTTTTTTATCCCTAATTTGCCTTATTCATTATACAGGCATTATGCTTAATTAATATCTAATGCAAAAAACCAGAACTGTTTCTTATATGAATCAAAACAAACATCTCTAAGGAGAGAGCACACTCTCACCCGCAGAACAAAAGACTTTTTTAAACAATTATCAAAACCTAACTAAATTATTTTAATAGATTTAAGACATTTCAAAAAATAAATAAATTCTACTGTTAATAAACAAAAGAATTAAATAATAATGTGTATTAGCAAAAATATCAGAAAAATCCATTCATTCAAAGCTCTGCCACCCAGAAGCAATTTGACAAAAACAAAGCAATTTAAACACACTGAAACATTCTCTTTATCATTATTTGAACCTATCTATAATACAGGCATTATACTTAATTAAAATCTGATGTAAAAAACAACAACTATTTCTAATTTGATTCAAAACAAACACTATTTTTAAGGAGAAAGCACTCACCCACAGAACGTACGATTTTTTTTTACACAATTATCAAAACCTTACTAAAATATATTATTATTATTGGGACATACATAAAAATAAATTAATTCTACTTTTAGTAGATATAAGAATAAAATAATAACGTGTATTCCTAAAAATGTCAGCAAGATATTAAAGTTTCAATTCTGCCACCCAGAAGATAATAATCATAAAACAAAGCTATTTCATCATACTTAAAAAAAAATTGACAATTATTCTGACTTATTTATGAAGCAGACATCACAGTTAATCTAATTTACTAAGATCTAAACAAAAAACATCAACAATAATATATAGTATGTATCATAATAAACAACATCTGCAAAATGAAACAGAACTTACTCACCACCCATAAAAATTTGAATTTTTTTCGTATAAAGACTGTCATAACTTAGCCAAAACTTACTATACAGTTTATTAGAACTGTATTCTACACGAAAATCGACCGTTAATACTTCAATAATTTAAGGAAAATATAAAATTTGCTAATTTATTACAAAATGACATCAAAATCCCATAGACTTACATTAGAGTGCTCGCCACCCAATTGATTGTAAACAAAGATCGTGACGTCACGCGCCCGTGCCCCATTGCTATAACGATTCGCTTTGGCTCAGAGGATAGATCCCAGCTGTGTCTGGCTGATAGAAACTCTGCTTACCGCTCGCACCGATCACAGTGCCGACTTAAAATATCCTCTGCTGCAAGCGGATTATGGGTTAGAATCCCCCTGCCGACGGGCTAACCGTAGAAATTTATCGTGGTTTTTCTTTCCATGTAACGCATTTACGTGTTGGTTCCGTTAAAAATTCTTCCACGAAGTCTAGTTTGTCCGAATGCGTGATCCAAGAACTCTATTGTCTTCTGGGTGGATTCGAAATTTCAAGGCTACGGAGTTGACCATTGATAGTTGTAAACTCAGAATTAGGTTGACTGTTCAACGCCGGGTATAAAACATTGATGTAGCCAAATAATACTATAGCCGGATTGATTGAACGTCGGAGATAAAATATGATTTAAAAAAAAATGTACTTAATATAAAATGAAAAAGATTCTTCTGGTTCATGCATACAAACTGCTGATTATGAAAATTCCACTTTATGGACCCATTAATGTTCCCAATAAGTCGCTCTTAATCGCTTAATTCCATAAATACCTTACTACAAAAAACGAGGGAAGAATCTGCCTTCATAAATCCTTTTTTCGGAAGAAGCCGTATATCTTAAGACGAAATGTTAACCTTATGGATGGACGGAGGAGGCTTTTTATCTTGCACAAGCCTATACCGAACGAAGCGTGGCTAATTCTCTCCGGAAATGGTCCTCGGGTCCATAACTCCCCATGTTCTGGCCACCATCCATCACTTTTGGACTCTGCGGACCCAAGCATAAGTCTATTGTTTCTGATTAGTCTTCTTCTTTTGTTCACTCTCTCTATCTTCTACTACTTTCCATTAGTTCTAAGAATGCGATTGCTCTTCATCAAGATCGACTTTTTTTTCTTTTCTTTTCTTCTTTGAAATCGGTAATTATGAGATTTCCCATGGAATTTGCGCTCGTGTAGATATATTTGAATTGAATTGGTTTTCAATAATAAAGCTTTGCGAATCTTTAAAAAACATATTTTCAGTTTTAAATTTGTATGTTTATATATGTATAGATTTTTAATTATTAATGGACCAATGCCGCCATATAAGCGGCGTGGGTCTTTTACGCATTGAATTCAATACCACTAATATGATGGCTAAAATCATTCTATTTTTTGTATATTTATTTTTGTCACACTTGAAATTAATTATAATTAATCAGTAGAGGAAATGTTCGTGAATTGTACTCCTCCTTAATCGTATCTCCTTTGATTTCTAAAGAAGCATTGCATGGGGCGTGGTTTTTTCTACTAGAGATTTTTGTAAAAAAAAAAAAAAACAAACACAAAAATCATATCTTTTTTGTTTGTGTAGTTACTTTCACGAGGCGATTATCTATGTAAAATTATATTTCGGTTTAAACTCGTGTGTTGGAGTTTTTAGAGTTCTTTGTTACAGTGAAATATTATAAGAAAAGTATGAAATTAGATTCAAGCAAACCTCTGGGCAGTATTATGGCATATAAATGTCTTATTATTGAAACTTACTGGATTTCACTATCATATTATTCAAATCTATTGAATTGAACTATCTTATTATTCAAACTATTGAATTGAACTATCTTATTTTTCAAAACTATTGAATTGAACTATCATATTATTCAAAAGTATTGAATTGAACTATCTTATTATTCAAAACTATTGAATTGAACTATCTTATTATTCAAAACTATTGAATTGAACTATCTTATTATTCAAAACTATTGAATTGAACTATCTTATTATTCAAAACTATTGAATTGAACTATCTTATTATTCAAAACTATTGAATTGAACTATCTTACTATTCAAAATTAAGGATAATAACTTGTTTCATTAACAAAATATATGAAGGAATCGTAGGAATTAGAAGACAATGTTAAAAGACATAATTTAACATTTTCATATAATAATTCAACCTAATAAAATGAACTAAGTTTAATTAGTTGAAAAATAACTAAAAAAATTTAAAAGTTTAATTAGATGAATTTTTTAAAATATTTTATCGCATTTTTTAGTTAACTTTCTACTAAGCGACAAAAAAAAAAACAAACCTAAAGTAAAAAGTTACATTTTTTGCCATTACTTAAAGCTCGGGTCCCAGGAGGACGATGTAATATTTTGTATCGCTCTATCTCTATTTTTTATCCCACAGCTTTTCCGGAGCACAAGTAATGATTCAAACTTTTAACGTAGACGAGACACTTATTTCTAAAAAGGGGTGGGAAAAAAAAAACATTGATATCTTGAGAATGATAAATATAAGCCTATCTCCCTTTTTTTTTCTTCTAGTTTTGAGAGATCTGAGTCCTAACATCCATTTGAAAGGAATCCGCTGACTCGACTTAAACTTGCATTTTCGCTTTTGGGGAATAAGGGGGGGGGGTCGATAGAAAAGCCTTTTCTGTGAGAGAAGCCATTTCCATACCAATGTTCGAACATGGTTATCCAGTCAGTGTCTGAATAAATATCGTCTGAAGGAATGTTGATGTCGGGGGAGGGAGAGAGATCGATGTCTGATGTGTAGGAGGGATAAGATGGAATGTCCGGGTTGTCGATTTCTGTATCAATTTAAATTGATGTTTTCATTCCGATCTCTTCCCGTAATGCATACTTATATATACTCTGTTGAAGAAGGAAATTCTTGTGGTTTCAACGTCCGAAATGTTCGAATTTCCTACATGATTCTTGTAATTCTTTTTCAGCTGTTAACCTTTTGCTTACGGCTGGTACAACATATGGACCACATTAGATGGTACTATATGATACACCGTAAGCCTACAACATACGGATCACATGTGATGGTACTATATGGATACACTGTAAGCTCACTGCTGGTACAACATATGGACCACATGTGATGGTACTATGTGATACACCGTAAGCCTACGGCTGGTACAACTTATGGACCCCATGTGATGGTACTATATGATACACCGTAAGCAAAGGGTTAACACCGCCGCTTCGTCGGTATGGTAGATCGAGTCTGCAACGGTTTGAGACGGAATTCAATTATCTTTGTCAAAATCGGATCGTGTCGGGTCCTGATTCCTTTCTAAGGAAATTTGAGGAAGTTGCACTGTTAAAGCGGTTGTGGAGCGGGGTATGGAGACTGGGATATAAACGGACCCAGAGTCTTATAAGGTCAAGGAAAACTCTGAGTGGCCGAAAAAACTATGTCATCACAGGTTCAAATTGAGGCAGCTTGAAATTAAAGTTTAAGACTAGTCCTTCAACTTTTTAGCTGTCTCCTTACAAAAGTAGATTATTTTTTTCTTCAAATTATGGAGGACATTTTTTAGAACGACAAAGCAGACAAAATTTGTTTCTTTCAGAATTTGTAAAAAATATTTGTTTTTTTACTCTTTATTTTTTGCCTGCATACTTTCTTAGTTTCTAGGAAAAGAAGGAGAATTTTCGGTGTAAGGAATACTGGGAAAATGACCCCTTTTTTGAAAGAAAAAAAAAAAAGAAATCATCAGTGTTGAGCAGTGTTTCCCAAACTTTCGACTTTTGTGTACCCTTGCTAAATATTTCGTAACGCTGTGTACCACCAATAAAAAAAGAAGTATTTTTTTACTGTAAAAAAATTGCACATAAGTTAAAAATCACAACTCTCTGTTGACACCACTAATTATTAACTGTTAACTCTGCAAAAAAATAGTCTATAGAAATATACGCAATCGTAAATTTTCATGGCTAGCCTCGTTTTTAAATAAAAGTTTTTGAAATTTTCGTTCGTTGCAAGATATTTTGCATAAGAACGCGTACTCCCGCTAAACTGTTCCCATACCCCTGGAGGTACGCATACCACACTTTGGGAAACACTGGTGTAGAGAATACTTCGCAAATGTAAATTGAGCAATGTTATAAATGTGCATTTATCATCACGTTACGAAAAGACGTGATTATTATTAATAATAATTAGTACCGATTTAATTATAATTTAAATGTACTGATCTATGTGAACGATCAATGCTACTACGCTCACGTTGATCATTGAGTTTACCTGACTAATGGAATAAAAAATAATAAAACTTCTAAGAACGTGCAATAAACTTCTTTTTTGAGTTATGAGAGCTATAAGCCAGCAAATACCACTGACGCTATCTTTAAAATCGTTTGCAGTTTAATTTATATGAAAGGCGCTTGCTCTAAACCAATGAGAAATTCCATCTTTTAAATTTCTTTCCCAAACGATTTTTAGTTTTTGAAATTTTTGAACGAGTTTTACGATTGAGGCCAAAACCGCTCCTTTCCAACATACGCTGTTCAAATTTCAAAATGATAGAAATTAATTATTAATTAATAAATTCCGTTTAAGAGAGACGCACACATCGACTGATTAACTCTTAATTTTATTATTATAAAATTTCATTTTATTTTTATCATTTGCTTAAATAAATTTGAAAAATATTATTAGGCTATTAACAATCAAGTGATCAAGCAATTTAAAATAGAGATTTAAAAGTGAAAAATTTAAAAAAAAACTTATTTGTTCTTGGAGTAAAACTACTAAATTTGCTTTTCTTTCTATTTTAGGTAAGAAAAATTTTATGGATTTAGCTTCTTTTGGTATGTTAATTAGCTTTTTCCCATTTCAGAAATCTGTGCACTATTTATTTTATATTTAAATCTTATATTTAATTCTCAGTTTTATATGTTGATTAAAAGTGTCTTCAAATCTCATTAGTATCGATTTGCCAAATTTTGATATCAATCATATCAAATATGAATCTTCTCGAAAGGAGAAGTGTTAGTTACTTAAACTGAAAGCTCTGTTAAAGTGGAACTATTAATATGAAAAAAATAAATAAAAAGTATATTGTGATATTTTTTTTAAACTTTATTTTTTATTTATGTCTCTGGAAAAGTGAGTTTCATAATTGTGTGTAAAAGCTATTTAATTTACACTAATTATACGAAATACACAAAAATTGAAATTAACATTGCATAATTTGCAATCGCTTTCCTGACTGAAATATTGGAACCATTTTTTCCCTCCAGATTGCGGCTTGAAAAGAAAATGGCGTATTTGAACAAATTTGTAAAGTAGTCGCAGTAGTTTAAGTTACAAATAACTTTCAGAATTTTGATATAAGAACTGGTATTGTGAGCCGATAGCATCAGATATTTTAGCAAAAATCTTTATATTCTGTTTCTTTTCTTTCAGGGAAGGGGTTAAATTGTGCCAGCTAAAAAGCGTTCCAAAGAATATATCAAAACTTTTGTTTCTTTTTTTTTAGATGAGTTTCCTTTTAGAAAAACTGTCTCCCCATTTACTGTCTGAAACACCATTATCGTTATTACGAACTTTCCTTGTTAAAAGCGCTTCTATGCAAATTTTACCCCTTCATTGTCGTCCATTGCGTAAACAAGCTTCTTCAATTCTATGGATTCCCCCCTTTTTTTTACTTTATTTTAAAAGAAACGCTGAAGTGTTGTTACGGAAAAGAAATCTGTTGCTATGACAACCGTCCCCCAAACGTTGCCATTTTAACCTCGTAGTAGTGGTAAATCGTTTTCCTCTTTTTTTTTTTCTCCTTTCAAATTTTTTGTTACTTTTTTAAGACTTGAAATAAATGTCTTATCATAAATCGGAAGACTCTTTTTTTTGTTCTTTTTATTCGAAGAAATTTTGCTCAAAACGTTCTTTTTCCACCTTTTTGCTAAGCTTTCTTGCCCTTGTTTTAGATTACACTGACTTATCATAGTCACACGCAGCTTAAATTAAACTATTTTTCTTCGTTTTTTTTATTGTGTCTTTTCGGAAGTTAAACAGTTCTGAAAGTGCTTTTTTTTGTTTCGCCTAAGTAAGCTAACATTATTTCGCATTTTTGAAGAGAATGATAAGTCTTTTGCATAATTAATCAGGTTCTTTTCACAAACGTTTGACTTCGTCATATATTGTATATTTTTTTTTTGGAGTGTGTATCTAGTGTAAATCCTGATCTGATGTAATTGAGGTAAAGATTTTTTTTTTAATGATGTAAAACACTAGTGTCTTTGGCAACGCTTATCATTGTAGAACTTTTTTTTTTAAATCAAATTTTTAATGTGAAAGTATAAGTTGCTTGGCATTATTTTGTGGCATGGAAATATCGTTTACTCAGTCGTTTATCAAGGTTTTTCGAAGCTTTTTTGCCAAGGAAAATAAAAAAGCCATTAGTTTAAGTGCCTTACACTTGAAGCCAAGCCATAATTTTAAACTGTATACGCCATCAGGATGTAAGGAATTATCTGGGCCTTAGAACGAACAAATAACTAAAATATTTTGAAAGTTATTAATTTTTTTTAAATCGCCAATTTGGCCGTTTTTTTTTAAAACCAAGATGAAAATTATCAAAATCAATGTTTTTTTCCCCATTTTCTGCAAATTTTTAAGTACCCAGATAAAGCAGCATTGAAGTAAGTTTCTAAATATTAAAAAATTTGACCACAAACGCTTTTCATTTTTACAAAATTGTGGCCTTTCTCCATGTTGTTATTTTGCGTTATTTCAGAATAAACAAAAGAGGGCATAAGCTAAAGATATGCTAAAATTGACCTAACTATCATGAGTACTGCCGATAAAGTGCTTCATGATATAAGTGCTTTTTGATTGATTCCGATTATGTTTATTTTTCAATAGCACGGCAGAGTAACTCACATCAGTTATAAAAGTAGCGTATTCTCCGCGAAAAAGCATCATTTCATTCGACCTCGGAGTTTTCGAAAAACAGCTTTTTGGCGATCTCAATACCTTTGTTATTCAGATAAAATGCATCTGTGTTATCGCTATAGCTCGAAAGCAATATGCACATTGCATAACTTATCTGCAGATTTACCTAGTGATTCCGTAATCTCCCTAGATAAGCATGAGCGGTCAAAAGTTTGTTTCTCTCATATTAACGACTTATTTGTTGTTTTTATTTGTCAACTTGTTATGTCTTATTTGTCAACTTATTTAATTGTATTGTACTATCAATACTTTTTAAATAGCGAAAAATAGATAACGTCATGCTAATTTAAGCGAAGAGAAACGTAGCTGTTGTTCCAAAGATCTTTATATTCACTATAATGAGTATCTAGTAGATAATATGCAGATTATCTAGGTAAAATAGCAGATTACTTAGATAAATTGCTAATTACCTAGGTAATTAGAGAAATGAGAATTTTTTTTTTTAAGATTTGAAATAAAGGCTTCATTATAAGGCAATAATATAAGTCAGAGAGCTCTTTCTCTCTTTGTTTTATTAATTTATTTATTCGAAGAAATTTTACTTAAAACGTTCTTTTTCCACCTTTTACTAAGTTTTCTGTTTCTAATGCCACGTGCCAATCCAGCTAGCCTGCTTGGTGGGACCAAGTGTATCTAAGGCAGGGGGTGCGTTTCTTGGTTTTCAGTGGCGCCATCTATGGCCAAGAATGCAACTTCTACCAAACAACCTTACAACCCGTTTATAAGACTTACCCATTCATTCACAGATCGTAATTTTGACCTTGAACCAAAGAACGATCAATCTTTAATTCAGTGCCCCCAGTGGTATGATTTGTTAAGGGGGCTAACTCACGACCTCCTGGACATCAGCCCAACGTCCTACCAACAACCAGACTGTCCCGTCCCTACACTTTCTTTCAGATTTCACTAACTTATCAATGCTGCCAACTGCTAAACTTTCTGTAAAATATTTTATAGAGTGTTAGATAATCACTAATTTAGAAATACTTTTAGAAATTTGGTTCATTTTGCCAGAATTTAAAAGCCACACCCCGAGAGAGGTTTCAAATCATATGAACTTTTGAATCATTCACATGCAGTGGTTAAAAATATAATTTTAAAATCAAATTTGCTTGTGAAAAATACATACATTAAAACATAAACTTAACCAACACTAGAAGAAATTTTTCCGAAAAGTTTTGAAAGTTGGCAATCCTAACTTATCACACACAACTTAAATTATTTTTCTTCGTTTTTTTTAAAAATATTTTTTATTGTGCTTTGTAACAGTTCTGAATATGTTTTTTTTTGTTTAATTTTTTTTAATCTCATTTGAAATAAGCTAAAAAATTTCGCATTTTGGGGTCTCTTGCATTTTGAAGAGTTTGATGCTATAATTCTCCTACATAAATAATCCGATTCTTTTCCCAAACTTTTTCGTCTACATAAATTAACTAGTTCTTTACTCAAACGTCTGCCCTCATCATGTATTATTAAGCTTCTTTTTTTTAAAAATTCTGTCTTATGTGAAGCATTTAAACTAAATTCAACTTTTTCAATAATTCCAAATTTTTAAATAATTAAATACAATCTAAATTCTGGTATATGTGAAGCATTTAAACTAAATTCAACTCATTTAAAATTCTAAGATACTTCGTTAAAATTTTACCTTCTAAAAGACTGTCCTAAATACATGTTAATGAATATTTTCTAAAAATAATTTTTTTCCAGTATTTTAATTTGATGAGTAATAATTGGTCTCGTTTAGAGATTTCTCATAAATTAGGGATCTTATGTCCTGCAGTCGGGCATGCGACCGTAAACCATTCTTTCTCCGTGATAATTGAATATCAATAATAACGAACATTCGAAATGAAGAAAGATTAATATCATTGCATAGTATGTTTTCGTATGTTAAAAGATCGCGTGAATAAAATTTCGGTTACTGCGGTTTGGTTTTGGGAAGTGGTCGTTATGTCTGGAAACTGCTACAACTGGGGCTTAAAAGGGTACAATTTCTGAAATCGGACTTGAATGATCATTTGGTTGAGCGGTAAAGCTCTTTGTGATTAATAGCCATGGGAAGAAAAGTCTTGAAAACACAATAATAAATAAATGAAAACATCTTTTTTATGACCATTAATGCGGACGCTTGCGGCCAACACTATTATTTATCATTCCTACGAGTAGACGCCATTTTGTTGCCTCTTTCCACTCCCCCCCCCTTTACAATTTCGCGATGTTGTCACGTGACATATAGCGTGATGACAGACCATGACATATTCCATTTTTTCGTTCAAATAGTGTAATAAATATGGAGGAGAAAAAGATAAGGATGTTGCGCCAAAAGTTGTGTGTATTTCTTCTTGCTTTTTTTGTGTGGATGTTTTAACAAGGATGTTATTTGTTGGATGGGTTTATGTTTGGGTGGAGGCAGGGCTTAATATTGTTGCTCTGTTGAGAAAATTACGTTTTTTTTCCTTCCTTCCTTTCAAAGTTCTGTTGAGAGATTTTTAAACTTGCATGAAGTTATTACTTTCCGTTTTACTTCTCTCTTAATATATCTATTTATACTTTCTATTTATTATTAAGTACTGCTCAGCTGACGGAAAATTTAACTGTATTGACGGCCAGACAATACTATATTTAACACTGCGATGATTTCCGAACACGTAGTGCATTTACGTCGATCGGGTGTTCTTTAAAGCTCTTAACAAAAAAAAAAATTCTATATGTGAGTTAATTAAACTTTATTCTAAGCTTTATTTATGCAAGTGGTATAATTTTGAGTTGAGTGAATTTTTACGAACATTGTAATATTTTTTTCTAATAAGATTTCCGAGAACTACTTCCGCTTGTCGACCATTTGACCAAACCACTTGTTGACCACTTGCTCTCACAAGCAATTCTTCGACGCGCTTACCAAACCAAAACAGTCAACTTCCACTCACTGCAAAACGTTGAGTGACGTTGAGTGTTCGATGCCTTAGATCAGTGTTTCCTAAACTTATGACTTTTGTGTACCCTTTCGAAATTTTTCGTAACTTTGTGTACCACTAATTAAAAAAATGAATGTATTTTTTACTGTAAAAAAATTGCACAAAAGTTGATCACAACTGGCTGTTAACACCACGCCACTAATTATTAACTGTTAACTCTGCAAAAAATAGCCAATAGAAAAATACGTAATCGTAAATTTTCATGGCTAGCTTTGTTTTTAAATAAAATTTTCGTTCGCTGGAAGATATTTTGCATAAGAACGCGTACCCCCGCTGAACTGTTCTTGTACCCCTAGGGGTGCGCGTATCACACTTTGATAAACACTGCCTTAGATAAATCGGAACTATCTTTTAGATTTCCGTGATACGAACCACGGTCTTTTTTTCTTCTTATTTTTCTATTGCCTGCCGACGCGTACGGCATGTCGTTGGTTATTTTGTGACAAAAGTATTTTGATGTGCGTTACACGTATTTCCATCTCAAGTGTTTAAACCCGAAATATGTTCTTAATAATAGGGTTTTAACCCTGGACTTTTTAATATTAAACTAACTATTTATTAAAATTTTTCTCGTTTAACCTTAAGTCATTCTAAATCATAGTAAACAAGTTCTACTATATTTTTTTTGTATGAGAATGCAAAACATTGGAGAAAAAAAATGTTTGAAAATTTTAAATTCTCGTCAAAAAGTTTATCATATTGGGGGAGGGACTTGAATTTTTTTTTACGAAGGATATATCTTATAAAAACTAGGACTGTGATGTTCAGTTGGCAAAAAAATATAAGAAACGTCCTGAATAACTTTTGATTTAATGATCAGATTTTCGTGCACTAGGACTCAGACTCAATGGTTCGAGGAAGTAACTTCAAATATGCTAATTAATTTCCGCAGACGATATTTTAAGTTATGAAATCAGACACGAAAACGAATCTTCTCTGATTAAATATTTCTTTTTTTCCCTACGGATTTGAATTTCGAATCCCCAAAATATAGAAAATAGCTGCAATCTTGTAATATGTTAAAAATAGTCTGGCCAGGAAAGTAGTTGCGTCTATCTCTTCGTTAATATCTCACGAATTTAATCGAACCGAAAAATTTTTTGCTCCCAATTTAAAAATCCGTTTTTAAAGATTGTGATTTTAAAGATTTATATGACAAAATATAAAATTTCAGCGAAATACGTTAAATAGTTCCTGAGAAATTAATTTTTAAAAAAAGTCATAAATTTAAAATTCGATTTCTCAGGAGCTTTTCGACCGCTTTCCTTAAAATTTTGTATTTTTCTATATAGAATTAAATTTTTTTGAAATGATGTTAAAAATTGTATACCTTACAATTAAAATTTTTTTTGACTGTAATTAAATTAAATGTAATAAGGAATAACAAATAAATATTAAAACTTATTTTTGCTTGCAATTATATTGGGATAAACGAATTTTATAATTGTGTTCAAAATTGTTTTCAATTTGCTTAAAAAGTTTTTGAGTTATTGAGAAATGTTCAAAAAAATAAAATTAACATGAAAAAGAGTCCAAACTTTTGACCGCTCTCCTGACCATATTTTTGGGACCATGTTTGCCAGATTACGGCTACTTCCTATATTTTGAAGGTAAAAAAGTCAAATCCAGCAACAAAAAAAAAAAAAAAAAAAAAAAAAAAAAAAAAAAAAACGTTTATTTAGAGACAGTACTTTTCTGTGTCTGATTTAGTTACTTAAATTATAGTCTGCAAAAATTATTTTGCTTTTATTTGAATTAACCCCCCCCCCCTCGGAACAACTAAGTTGGAGTCCTAGTAAAAGTCCGATCATTAGATCAAGAGTTATTAAAGGTTGTATCCTTTCGTTTCCTTTTTTTGCGCATTTGAGAAACTTATTCAATTAACTTTAAAAAAAAACAAGAAGAATTTCAACTTTTGGAGATTTTTACCTCTGTATAAATTAAAAAAAGAAATTAGTATTTTTGAGATGAAATTACATTGGACCAATGGTTGTTTTCCTTAACGTCTTTCCATTCATAAAATAAACAGATAAGTCTTTCTATTCATATACTCATACATCAGCACTAATAATTCATCCTTTAATCTTATCTATTTTTGATGATAATATATGAGGAGGTTTTGAGGGAGAGGGTGAATTAGCTTTGTAAATATAAAGTTGAAGTACCTCTTTATCATTTTCTGTTATTGTAAAGTTAGCGAATTCGTTTGATCTTGTTTGAAAAGTTCCTTTTCCTAATGATTTTATTGTGTGAATAAGACAAGTTTTTTTTCTTTTTTCTTTTTCTGATTCTGTTAAATCAGACTTTTATTTAAGATAAGAAATGAAGACTTGTTTATTATTTTTCATTTGTTGTTTCATTAAAATATTTGATTTACTTTTGATCATTTGACGATCAATAGTGTGATCATAAACTGTTACAAAAATATACTTTCATTTTTAAACCAAGTTAGTTTTGTTGAAGAGCTTACTTGTTTTAACACGTTGAATGCCACGCTAATTTTGCATGGATGTCCGTCTGGTCCAAATGATTTTCTCAGTATGTATTGCAATAATTTCTTCAAACCATTTTAGTAACGATAATAAAATAAAAAAATCAAAAGCATTAAAAATTTACTCGAATTATGTGCTTCTAATAATCTTTGTGAATAATAATTCACCGGTGACCTCCATGGCATTCAACGTGTTAAAGAGGATACTATACCGAGTGAGGAACCTTTCATGTCAAATTCTCTGAAAACTATGTGGTAATTTAAAACAATTTTTAAAGCATTAGTTTAGATGAAAATAAGTTTCAAGTGTTGAAGTCCCCCCCCCTAAAAATATCAATTTGATAAATTGAAAAAAAAGAAAGAACTTTTTACTATTTTGAATTTTATCGTTTACACTTCTCTCTCTCTCCCCCCCCCATATACTTTAAATTGCCAAATCACTTTTTAGTGACTGGAACACTGATCAAAATACTAAAGCAAAGATGGGGAAGGAAAAAAAAACGACTTATCTCTTTTTCGATTTCTGGTTTTCGAAACCACTGACAATAATTTTATGGTAGTCTGAGTCAAATTTTTGTAGTCCCGTAACTAAAGGGAATCCGCCAGCCTTGCACCTATATTGTGATTTTTTTCTTTCTTTACGTTTGCCCCATCCATATACTTGACTATATGCCTAGCCATGTCGTTATCTTATCTCTTTGAGTCATGTCAGATTCGACAATTAGTTTTTGGTGGTCTGAGTAAAATATAAGTTGCCCTATAACAACAAAAGGAATCCACCTGCCATTCACTTATATTGTGATTTTTTTAAAAATATTTATGTTAGTGCTGTTCATATACTCGACCATATATAGTTTGTCTAAAGTAAGAACTCCCCTAACCATTCGTCTGGACCCGTGGCGGTGACTATGGTAACGAGGTATAACTATTTTTAAGTAGGGTTGTAGGATCACTGTTTAGGACATCAAACTGGCGAGAGAAAGGGAATCTTT